>NW_003852399.1:877461-908106 GCF_000181295.1 Otolemur garnettii
AATTTTTTTTTTTTTTTTTTTTGCTTTCTTGCCTTCATCAGGATTGGTTGATTTTTCTTAGTTTTAATTCATATTTTCATCTATTAGTATGGACATAATATTCATTTTTATAGGTTATTTCAGTGGTTATTCTAGCATATAATATGCACACTCATCTTGCCTAAATCTAATAATACCCATTTCTAGGACAGTGCAAAGTTCTTAGAACATATCTTTCCAACTTATATACTGTTGTTGTTATATAGTTTATTGGGGTAAGAACACTTAACATGGTATCTACTGTCTTAACAAATTTTGAAGTGCACAATCCATTTTTGCTGAGTATAGGTATAATATTGTACAGTAAATTTCTACAGTTTGTTCATCTAGCTTGACTGAAACTTTAGGCCCATTGATTAGTAACATCTTATTCCCCCATCCATGTCAAGTATGTTTTAAATGTATGTATGTGTAATCACATATAAAAGAGATCATTTTCATTCCGTCTGAAAAATACTCTTTCTTATTTCTTTTAGTGTACATACTAAACCTTCTTATTTTTGTTTTGCAGGAAATGTCTTTTATTTTACCTTTATTATTGTAAGATATTTTCAGTGGATATAGTATTCTTGGTTGATTTTGCCTTTTTAGCACTTCAAAGCTATCATTCCTTTATAGCTTTCACTTCTGTGTTTCAGTTGATAATCCAGCTGTCAGTCTTACTTTTCATCCTTTGTAGGTAAAGGGGTCTTTTCATCAAGTTTCTATTAAGATTTCATCTTTGATTTTATTTTTAGTAGCATGCTATAAGGTTCCTAGGTATTTTTTTCTTTGTATTTATCTTATGTAGGTTTTGCAGAGTTTCTTGACTTGTGGTTTGATGTCTTTCATAAATTTTGAAATTTTTCAGTTATCATATCTTCAAATACCATATTGCAATCTCTGAGTTGATTTGGACTTCAATTTATTATAAATTGGGCCTGTACACAGTTTCATTTGTGCCTTTTCTGGTTTCTTCATCCTTTGTTTCCCATTGTTTTATTCTGAATATTTTCTTCTATCTTCCAGCTTATTATTTCTCCCTTTAATTTTGGGGGTCTTTTTGTTCATTTGTTTGTTTTCTTTTGTTTTGTTTTGAGACAGAGTTTTACTTGTCACCCTTGGCAGAGTGCCCTAGTGTCACAGCTCACAGCAACCTCAAACTCTCAAGTGATTCTCTTGTCTCAGCCTCCCAAGTACTGGGACTACAGGTGCCTGCCACAACACCAGGCTAATTTTGGAGACAGCATCTCACTCTTGGTCAGGCTGGTCTGGAACCTGTGAGCTCAGGCAAACTACTCACCTCGGCCTTGAGCCATCATGCCTAGCCTTGCCTTTAGTTTTATAATGTGCTGCTAAACTCCATCCTGAGTTTTTAATTTTATTTATTAATTCAATTTTTATTTAACAGATCAAACAACCATTTTAGAATTTCCATTTGGTTCTAATATAGATAGTTTCTACTCTTTCTGCTGATATTCTTTTTTTTTTTTTTTTTTTTTTTTTTGCAATTTCTGGTCAGGGCTGGGTTTAAACCTGCCACCTCCTTTCATCTTCCCAGATCTCAACAGTGGTTCTTCCAAACAAATAAGAAGTTCTGTTTATTTATATTTGGGGGTCAGGGTAGGGGAAGGAACTGAAGATCTATGGAACCTCTTAATTTTTAAGATTTCTGAAACTGATTTAAAAATATTGTTTATAAGGATGAGTGTACAGAAGAGAGATTTTGTATAGCTATCACATATTAGATTCAGTGACCAAAAATTGTGTACTGATAAAAATATCTCTGAACATCCATTTTCAAAATGTTCTTCACAAACCAAGAGTTCTTCAACACAGACACTCCACTCCAGGGAAACTTTAGGTTAGTGAGAAAAAGCAACTGTTATTTGTAAAAACAACTTACAAATCTTCACAACCACTGTAACCTTTGATCCTCACTATACCTCATGAAGAATGTAAAGAAGTATTAAGACTATTATTTTATAGATGAGGACAACTCCAAAGCCCAGTGAATGAATGACCAATGGTTACTCAAAGTTGGAACCCGGGGCTTTTGTCTCCAGATTCCATACTTCCTACCGTGACATTCTACCTCTAGTAAACACCTCTTCAGTCATATGCTAGAGAGGCTAGAAGGAGGGGAGAAGAGCAGATGGGTGGAGGGAGGGTGATTGGAAAGATCACCTATATGGTCTGTCTAACAAGGGTACAAGTGAATTTTTCTAGAATTAGAGTAGAAATGTTTTAACACAATAAGTAAATGACACAAAGTCTATATTAACCAGTTTGATGAAAATATTTCAAATTGTATATGAAAACACTACACTGTACCCCATGTTTGCATTAATGTACACAGCTATCATTTAATAAAAAAAAAAAAAAGAAGAAGAAGAAGAAGTTAGAGAAACAAAGAGGCCACAATATTTAATCCTGGGGTAGAAAGCAAAAAAAAATTTTCAATAAGCTTTCTTCAAAAACTAGATTCAATTAAGCCACTGGACATTAAGATAACATATACCCAGTTGGTACTAACCTATTTTGGAGAACTATAAAAGTATGCAATAACATTCAAATATCCCTCCTAAGGAAAGAATTTGAAAGGATGAAAAAAAGCATAAAATAGTCACTATGGTACTATCTATACAATCAGGAAAATTATGAATATGTAAGCCTTCGATAGTATGGAACCGATAAAGGAAATCTGAGTTATTTTACTTGATCTAACCATTATAATTATAGGAAATGATCATTACACTGGGCCAGGAAAAGTAAATATGTTCTCATATTTATATTTATCCCAGTGGTTCACAGTGCTTAATGTATATCAGGATAACCTATGACATGTTTAAACATACCATTTCACAACCTTCCTCTATTCCTAATTACCCCCCAAAGGCCCTGCCTCCAAATCTATCTGCGTATAAGTTTGGGAATTCAGTTTCCAACACATAAAATTTGGAGGACACATTCAAATTATAGCAGTGTAATAATAAATACTATTTTATTAATGTGAGCACATGGAATAGAAATATCTTCCCTAACATTAGCTGTAAAGAAATCTATGTCTTTTCTCCTTCTGTCTGAACACTTTTATATTTGCATTTCATTGCAAGTCTAAGAAAAATCAATAATCCATTGCCTCTGTTTAAAGAATTTTGTTCAGGAAGATTTGGCCATGATGAATAATAAATTTCTTTGCCCTAAATAGCAGCAAAAGAAGAGCCATGTGTTGTTGCTTTGCTGAGTTTCCTATTATCAGGTCCTGGTGCAGTGAAGATCTAGCTGGCATGAGTACGGGGAAAGCAAGAGGTCACAACCCACACTGTTGTGAGTCTAACTACAAAATGTGAATTGCAGGCCACAGGGAGGTGGCACAAAGATTAATGAAGTAATGCCTTGTGGCTCGGCGCCTATAGCTCAACGGGCTAAGGCGCCAGCCACATACACCTAAGGTGGCGGGTTCGAATCCCCAGCCCGGGCCCGCCAAAAACAACAATGACGGCTGCAACCAAAAAATAGCCGGGCGTTGTGGTGGGCGCCTGTGGTCCCAGCTACTTGGGAGGCTGAGGCAGGAGACTTGCTTGAGCCCAGGAGTTGGAGGTTGCTGTGAGCTGTAATGCCACGGCACTCCGCCCAGGGGGACAGCTTGAGGCTCTGTCTCAAAAAAAAAAAAAAAAAAAAGAAGAAGTAATGCCTTGTAATGGCTTGGTATAAAAAGGTGTCATAAAGAAAACAACCTATAAATAACTACCAGTATGGGAACCAATCATCTCAAATTCTTGCAATCACTCATGAAAAATGAATACAGATTGAGTACCCCTTATCCAAAATTCTTGGGACAAGAAGTGTTTTAGATTTCTTATCAATTTTTTTTATTTTAGAATATTTGTACATACATAATGAGCTATCTTAGGGATAGGATCTAAGTTAAATATAAAATTCATTTATATTTCTTTTTTTTTTCTCTCTCTACCCTGGGTAGAGTGTGCAGCATCATAGCTCACAGCAACCTCAAACTCCTGGGTTCCAGGCGTTATCCTGCCTCAGCCTCCTGAGTAGTTGAGACTACGGGTACCCACCATATTGCCCAGCTAATTTTTCTATTTTTAGTAGAGATGGGGTCTGGCTCTTGCTCAGGCTGGTTTCAAACTCCTGAGCTCAAGCAGCCCTCCCATTGCTCAAGCAGTCCTCCCACTCAACCTCCCAGAGTGCCAGGATTACAGGCATGAGCCACATGAGCCATTATAAATGAACCCAACCTTCATTTATATTTCACAGACATCTCATATACATAGGCTGAAAGTAACTTTATACAATATTTTTAAAAAGGTTTTGCATGAAGTCTTGGCATCCATAGCTCAGTGGTTAGGGCACCGGCCACAGGCACCAAGGCTGGTGGGTTTGAACCCAGCCCAGGCCTGCTAAAACAACAGTGACAACAACAACAACAAATAGCCAGGCATTGTGGTGGGCGCCTGTAGTTCCACCTGTGATGCCACAGCACTCTACCAGGGACGACATAATGAGACCCTGTCTCAAATAAAAAAAATTTTTACATGAAAAAAATTTTGCCATGAAACAAAGCTTGTGTTAAGTTATTACACATGGAACTTTCCACTTGTGGTATCATGCCAGTGCTCAGAAAAGTTGCTGATTTTTGGATTAAGGATGTTCAACCTGTAACATATAAAAGAGATTCTATGACATTTACTATCAGGTAGAATTTTGAATGGTACAAACTACCTGTTGCTAGGTTCCTGGAGACAGAGAGAACATCTTAAGCCCCTTTTATATTGATGTTACCTTCCCATTCACTGCCCTACTCTTATGCTGTGTACATTGCATTGGTGTGACGTAACAGCCATCCTCTGGCTAAAAACAGAAGGAACGAGGAATTCAAACCCCACAAAACTCTCCTTTTTTTTTTTTTTCCTGCTGCCACACTCCTGGAAATTTCCTAGTTCCTGTTATTCCCAAGACTATTTTCTCTACCTTTCCTTTGATTTTGTAAGCTACTCATATCTTTGTAAGCTAAATGCTACACTGAGCTACCACCCTACCCTCCCTCTGGTTGGAGGTGTTGGAAATGTCTCAAACTCCCTTGAAATTAAGGCTCTGTATACAAATTAGTTCTTCCAATTAGATGCTCCCAGTGAGACTTTGGAAACAAGTCATCCTGCCCTCTTTTGACTGTTTCTTCTGGTAAACAAAAACATGAAGATGTGAGATTTCTCTAAAGCAGCATCTCTGTACTCACCGTCCAGCATTCTCCAAATTCGGCAACAGTGGTGGCAATAGAATGGCAGCCACAGTGGGCCCTTGATCCAACCTAGTTCCAATGGTGGCCTAAAAGGGATTGATTCCTCTTGTGTTAGTCTGTATCATTCCACAATTATTCCTGGAAGTTGAGTCTAGAACCTTCTCTCTCAGCCTAACAATTTTGTTAGCACCTACTTCTCTATATTTAGTCTAGTTCTAATTAAAATAACTGTTGAAGTTTTACTTCTGTACCAAACTATGATTGACACACTTCCAACAAATTCCTCTCTTTCTTATGCTTGCCAAAGTCATTCTTTTGCTTGTAATCAAACACTTTCTCATAAGTGCCTGAGGTGACATTTGCAGAAGCTAAGTTTCAATAACAGAAAGAACTCAAGACTTGTTTAGAATCAAGAAACCTAAGTTTGGCCACTTAGAAGCATATGACCTTGGTTACATCATTCATATTTCTGAGCCTCATTTTCTTTGTCTGTAAAGCAAGGATAATAACATCCATTCCACAGGATGACTATAAGGATTAAGTACATTTAAAAGTAAAATCATGTGGCTCGGCACCATAGACAGTAGTTACAGCACCAGCCACATGCACTGAGGCTGGTGCGTTCAAACCCAGCCCTAGCCAGCTAAAACAACAATGACAACTGCAACAAAAATCTAGCCAGGAATTGTGGCGAGCACCTACAGTCCCAGCTACTTGGGAGGCTGAGGCAAGAGAATTGCTTAAGCCCAAGAGTTTGAGTTTGCTGTGAGCTGACACCATGACACTCTACCAAAGGTGATATAGTATGACTCTGTCTCTGAAAAAAAAAAATACAAAAAACAAAAAAGTAAAATCATGTTCAATACCTAATGGGTATTCAATAAATGTTCATTGTATCTACACTGGTTTAGTGATACAATTATCAATTATCTTGAAATTGTAAGATTTTTTTTAATTAATAAAAGAACTCATGAAGAAAAAAACAGAGTTTAGGGCTATCAATTCTCCTGCTGGTGTACACGTATTGAAAAAATGGATGACTATCTATTCCGTTGGTCTGTATTTATTGAAAACATGCTTGACTATTCTTTTTTTCCTTCCTGGTAATGGCAGAATGAAAAGTAGAACAGCACCTAGATCTTTGAACATGTTCTTGAGCTGCTGAATTAAGTAAACTTGGTGTCCTCTGTTAATTTTTGCTTTTGTTTTTTGCTGCTTGAAGCTAATGCCAACTGGTCAGGCTCCCTGGGAAAGAGATGCTGAGATGTGGTTGATTGAGGACCACCTACAGTATCAACACCTGCAAGAAAGTGGAGCCTACAGGACTGGGCAGAAGGAACTGAAGTGCAATGGAGTTTTTAAAATTCTGGGCCAGCCAATGGGGAACTCCTGGGATGGGATAAACCATCAGAGCTGTCCCACGTGAAGGTGAGGGGTCCAGGCCTATAGACTCATTTTTATGACTCTTGCACTGACCAGTCATTGGGTTCACTGGGTATGAGTTGGGGCCAGGGAAAGTATAGGGCCTCTTCAGCTGAAAGCAATTACTAAAGAGGAACTCAGCTGCAAACTGAGAAATAAAAATAAAATCTTAATTCCCTCAACTAAGTGAATGGCCAACAGGACCCCAGAAAAACCTTAAAAACTGACTTCTTGCCCATGATAGGACAGGAGACCAGACACACCTTCCCTACCTACTGACATTAGGCTTTCTTTCCTAGGAGTTAAACAAAAACTAGCCCTTGGGAAGATTTTCCTACCACTGATTCCAATCAGCTGCCTGAAGCTGCCTCTCCTTTCTGCGTTTTGTCACAGCAAGTAATGAGTATTTCTTTTCTGATAACAGGCTGCCAACCGTGGAGGGGTCTGGACAGTGTGTGGAGGCTGTGCAGTGAGTGTCCTCACATCTTCTGCTTCACCTTTTGGCACAGAGGGAGCAATTGCAGTGCCTTTAGATGTTAAGTCCCCACCTTTGTGTGAACAGGAGACACATAGAACATGCACGTTTACTTACTGTGTGTGTGCATCACCCCTTCATGAATATCCGTAGCTCCATCTATAACCTGCTGAATATGCACACTTAGTCAACCCATGCCGCATAAATTACTGCCCCATCCATCCCCCCTTGAACTGCTTGTTCTCAGCTTCTGCCTGAGGCTATGCTTCTCAGCCTGCTGGATGGCCAGTCTGCCGGCTGCAACCCCTTATGAGAAATAAAGCTCTCCTTTCCAAATTTATGAACCTCATGATTCTTCAGTTGGCAGAATTATCAGCAGAAACTGGCAGCAACTGGATGACTGCATTGGTCTCGAAGGGAGATGGGGTGGCCCCTTAGAGCATCCACCACACACACAGAACCTCTAGTTAGGGTCGTCATGTACACAGATGGACTCTCAAGGGAGAGGTATATGATAGTTAAATCTACTTACCACAATCAAAAATCCTAAATATTTTAAATCAGGAAATTGTATTGTCATTTTGGTTCTTAGAATCCTTGAGTTAGAAGACACCCCAGAGATTCTGGAGCTTACCCTTCTCATTTTTACAAATGAGGAAATCGAGCCTCATAATATAGTGAATTCATTTTCCCAAGGTCACAGAGCCATATCCAGAAGTTTACTCTTTTGACTCATAATTCATTATTTGCCTCCGGTCTTGCATTTATTTGGCAGACATGTCTGGCTAACAGGATATTATGCAAAAGTCATATATTCTATATTTATGAATTTAAATAATTCTGAAAAAGTACCCTCAAGAGTCTGACTTAATTATCAAGATTTTTGCATATATATTTTCCACTAGCATAATTGATTAAGCTATAAACACTTCTACAAAATTAAACATAATCTTTTGTTATCCAAATACATTTAAGCCCCTGATGACAGACCAGAAATTTATGCAACCCAACATTTATTCAATTTCAAGGAAGATAACTAGTTTTAATAAAGGCTTCACCGGGTAATCAGTTTATGTTCATTAGTACATTATAATTTCATAGTTTTTACCTTCTGCACATGTATTACCTCATTTAATCTTCCCAGAAACTGTGACATAGGCAGAAAGCAAATTATTATCTCCCATGTAAATATGAAAATATCAAAAGAAATGAAACAATCACTGAAAGACATACATCCAGTAAACAGTAGGGTCAGAGCAAAATGCAGGTCATCTGCCTCATAAGCCAGTGTGGAAAGCACCCTAAGTTGACCTCTAATGAGTCATGACCTTGTGGAATCTCCTCTCCCTGAGTTCAGGTGGAACCTGTGACTTGCTTAGAAGTGATGGTAACATCCCTACCTTGATTATAGTAAAGACGTTAGGATGTCACTCTTGTGTTTACATTTTGTTATGTTAGATTCTGTAACTAGAGAGAGACACTCCTACCAGCCTTAAAGAAACCATGTGCCACACTGAAAGCAGCTTATCCTGTGTTCTACATGGCAGGGAACTGGAAGGAGCTGTCAGAAGCTGAGGCTAGGAGGTCTCTTACCAATAGCCAGAGAAACACTGGAGTCCTCAACTGAATTCTGTCCACAACAAGAATGAGCCTGGAAGCAAATTCTTCCCCATCCAAGCCTCTAGCTGAGAATGTACCAAGTGGACACCTTGGATGGAGCCTGGCAAGACTCTGATCAGAGAGGCCCTCACTGATCCATGAGACAGGCCCAGAGTCCTGACCAAGAGAAACTGAGTAATAAGTGTGTATTGTTAGAAGCTGCCTAGTTCATGTTCATTTGTTATATAATAACAGAAAAGTATTACACCTAGTATTTCTTCCAGGACAGCTCAGTCAAAATCATATTCCCTCTTCCTCATCTTACTCCCTGAGATCTATCACCAACCTCCTAAATTTAACCTAGTTCCACCATTGATGAGCTTTGTGAGCTTGGTCAAGTTACTTAACTCCATTTCTTCAGTAAAATAGCAATAGTAATAGTGCTTACTTCATGGTGTTCTGAGGACTGAATGAGCTCATCTGTGGAAAAGTACTTTTCAAATGCATATAAATATTGGCTTCAATAAATATTGGTTATTAGTACTAGTCTTAATACTGATATGGGCATTTGTTGCTAACACTGTTCTCCTCCATTATTTGTTTTCCAATTTTCTTATAGTATTGAAGTTTTAACTGAACATAAAACTTCTCAACCCCCTGGCATTTAGAGATAACCACACGACCATATCTCTGGTCAATGGGAAGTTGTGTGTGCAAATTCCAAGTTATGACAACTGCTGACTCCCTGAAACAACATGAAAATAACCTGTTGACAAAGCAAAATTGAATGTATTGCTTACTGTGCTCCCTTAACAAAATCTTTACAGCATCATGAAGCAGGAAATGTTAAAGGTGACAAATTTATGAGATTTGCAAGTCCAGTTTCAGGGGGGTCTTTCAGGTAGGGAAGTAGGAGTTGATTGGGATTGGGCAAAGTTTGTGAAATAGGTTTGGTGGACACCATGAGCTGGTGAAACCTTCATGGAAACCAAGCAACCTTCAGATTCTTTGCTGAGCCTTTTTGAATACTCTATTGTCCTAAGAAAGGGTATTTACTCTAATTGAGACAATATGAATAGCCTATTTTTCTGATCAATGGATTTGGGGGAAGTCCCTGAAACCAAATATAAAATTATATGCAGTTTTGCCTTCCTGGGCCAGAGTTTTCTGGAATGATAAAGCCATGTAAATACAGATCACCAAAAGTAAGATTGTGTTAAGGTAGACTGTTTGCTGTGCTCTGTCTTCTAAAAGGAAGAAGCAGACCTTCCCTTTCCTTCTTTCCCTTCTCCTGCCCGAAATGCAAATGGTGGGAGCTGGAGCCGCCATAATGAATGTGGGAAGGAATCTGCGTGCTGAGGAAGGCAGGGCTACAAGAAAGATAAAAAGTGTGGTCCCCCAAATTTGAAGTTACCCTACCAGCCCTGGACCACCCAAATAGATCTTTACCTGAGAAATAAATGTAGTTCCACCCAATTTAAGAACATAGACTTAAAAAGTTTTGAAACATGGCTTTTGCCCTTTATTTAAGAGAGTGATTAACAACCAGAATGAAACTGGGACTATTTCACCTAAATCTTCAACCTGTTCATTTTATGAGATGCCATTTATACTTAAGTAGAACTGAAGGCCTAGCATCACTACCATGTTTCTGGGAGTGTTTTTAGTAGTTTTAAGGAAGAGTGGCCATTGTACTGACACATAGAATTTTTCTAGAGGCAAATGATATACATATAAAGGGTGATTCCTCTGTTTTACAAACCAAAAGGGGAAAATATAATAGTAACAAGGCAAAATACACATCTAAAGGAGATATAGATAGACATTTAAACAGAGAGTCATAGCCTTCCTTCAGAAGAGCAAAGGGGAGTACGATATTGAAGGAATAAAATACTGAGATTGTTGTGTGTGGAGCTTTTCACATTTAGAATATGTACCACTAAGTTCTCTTGATCGGGGGCTTCATTACTCCCACACTGTAGATGGATAAATCTACACTGCCATAAGCAAAGACTATTGTAAATTCTACAGCTGATATTAGCTCAGTGGTTTTCCAATTCATATCAGCAGTCTTGAAAAATCATTGATCCTATAGCTCGAAGAAGTTCTTCAAGACTGTTATGAAGTTTCCTGATAGCCGTAGATACCAAGGGAAAACCCATCTTACCTTATAGTTTAAGGCTGCCATACAGTGGTGACAACTTCAGCTTTGGGGTTATTCAATTTAAATACCAGTAATTTGCTGAGGAGTTAGGTTCACCTTATTTTAGTGATGCCCTTGCTGTCATTGTGGTTTGTTGTCCACTGTCTCTCACTTCATAGCAGAAAGCAAACTTGCAAGACTATTAAAGAGAATTTCACAAGCTATCTGCAGTGAGGCAGATCTTTGTCCAGAATTCCTTCATATGAACTCAGTCTCCCACTGAGCAACTGGGCTGGCATGGACTCCAGTATTGTCCTGGCAGCTCACACTTAGGATGAGAAGAAGTTGGAACAGGAATGTATCTTAGACAAAGACAATAATGTGTTCTCAGGGGTTGGAACCATCACAGGCTGTCCTCTGATAGTGTCATCTGGCCTGCAGCCCCACAGTGCTTTGAACTGCAGCCCTCATATTCATCATGACAATTGGAAGGGCTCCAAGCTAATTGAGGCCTGCTTTTTTATTGCAGTTGGCATCTTCAACTAACAGAGATGTGGGATGGAATAAGCTGCCTAGATTCTGGTTTGTGACCTAATTTATGAATGTTAATATTATTTCTACCATAATGTCAAGATGTGAGCAATCAATTAGCCCATATTCTTAGGAGTCATTACACACTCTTTCTATTAACAAAATTCTGAAGCTCCCACCCCAATTGATAAGGATCTCCAGTATGGTAACACAAGTAACATCCTATACCCCAGGGAACAACAGCGTAGTTCACCAGGAAGGCTTCCCCAAAGACAGAGGGAGCAGAGGTATTCAATCTCCATAATCTGAGAGCTGCCTGCCCAGGAGCACTGCCACTAGACCAACCCCAGCTTCCCCAATGGCAGGGCCACCAAAAACCTGTACACACTTTCAGGGGACCTAGGGACTGGTCCACCTGTGTGCTGTTCCAGCGCCTGAGGACAGGCTCATACTACCTACTACAACTCCTGCCCATGAGTGCCCTTCCAGAGCCTGAAGATAGGCCTATAGCCTATGGCCTCTGCCACTGACATTTCAAGCACACTGGATCCCTGGGGATTGATCCACCCTGCCCACTCCTGGCAGCACATATCACTGGAGGGTCCAAAGACAAGCTCTGCCTCCATACCACCACTGCCATCTCCAGCACCTGAGAATGCTGTCTCAAGCCTAAATACTAGTCTGCCTGGGCTCACCGTTGCTAGAACCCAAGTATGTCAGGCGCCTAAGAATCAGCATGCCCAGCTCACTGCCACCACCACTGGTGCCCAAGGACTGGATTATCTGGTGCCCCTATCCCCAGAAAAGCCTCAACATAGCCTCTAATCATAACTATGGCCTAAGCCAGTGAAGAACTCACAGGTAGCACTGAAGCTAATTACAGGTGAAGAAATTATACAGAGACTATACCACTGTGCCCACAAGCACCAAAGCCAAAGTGCCCTACCCAAACAGCAACATACATACATCCATGGGGAAAAGTCTTTCCCTGAAAAAAACAATTTACAAAATCACAAGATGCAACTATTAAGCCAGATGCATAGCCATCAATGTAAAAATACAAAAGAAATGAAAAACAAAAAAAGACACCTGCAAAAGAATATAATAATTCTCCAGTAATAGATCCTAAGGAAAAGGAAATATACAAAATAACCTGAAAAGTAATCCAAAGCAATGCTATTAAAGAAACTCCATGGCTCAGTGCCCATAGCTCAGTGAGTAGGGTGCCAGCCACCTACACTGGCAGGTTCGAGCCCAGCCTGGTCCTGCTAAACAACAATGACAACTGCAACCAAAAAAAAAATAAAATAGCTGGGCATTGTGGTGGGTGCCAGTAGACCCAGACACTCAGGAGGTGGAGGCAAGAGAATCACTTAAACCCAAGAGTTTGAGGTTGCTATAAGCTGTGACACCACAGCTCTCTACCAAGGGTGACATAGAGAAAAAGAAAGAAAGAAACTCCATGAGATACAAGAGAACACAGACACATAACACAAAAGATCAAGAAAAGAATTGATGATCTCAATCAGAAATTTAACAAATAGAAAGACATTATAAAGAAGAACCAAACAAAAACCCTAAAACTGAAGAATTCAATGAATAAAATAAATACAATTGAGAGCCTCAACAATAGACTACATCAAGCAGAAGAAAGAATTTCTAAATTTAAAGATAGGTCTTTGGAAATAATCCGGTCAGACAAAAAAAAAAAAAAAAAAAGAATAAAGAAAGCCTACATGAGACACCTACAGTAACTAAATATTTGAGTTTTAGGAGTTTCAGAAGCAGAAGAAGTGGCCAGGCATGGTGACTTATGCCTGTAATCCTAGCACTCTAGGAGGTGAAGTGGGTGGGTCACAAAAACTCAGGAGTTGGGGAGCACTCTGAGCAAGAGCCAAACATCATCTCTACTAAAAATAGAAAAACTAACCAGATGTTGTGGTGGGCACCTGTAGTCTCAGCTACTGGGAAGGCTCAGCCAAGAGGATCCCTCAAGCCCAAGAGTTTGAAGTTGCTATGAGCTATGATGGCACAGTACTCAACCCCAGGGACTAAGTGAGACTCTATCTCAAAAAAAAAAGAAAGAAAAGAAAAAGAAGTAGAGGAAATGGACAAAATTATATAAAAGCCTATTTAATAAAATAATTGCTGAAAATGTCCCTAAATGTCTTGTAAGACATATAAACATCAAGATACAGGAAGTTCAAAAATCACCAAATAGGTTTGACCCAAAAAGATCTTCTCCAAGTCACCCTATAGACAAGTCAAAAAGAGAATTTTAAAACAGCAAGAGAAAAATGTCAAGTCTGTCAAATCACATGTAGGAGAATCAATATCAGGCTAACAGCAGATTTCTCTGCAGAAACCTTATAGACCCAGAGAGAACAGAATGATATGTTCAAAGTGCTGAAAGGGGGGGAAAACATCTGCTAACTAAGAATATTATACATATATAAACTATCCTTCAAAAATGAAGGATTAATATAATCTTTCCCAGACTAGCAGAAACTGAGGGATTTTATTACCCCTATAGTAGCCCTACAAGAAATACTTAAGATAGTCTAACATCTGGAGGTGGATGGATAGTATCTACCATCATAAAATACACAAAAAAAATACACTGGCAGAGCAGATACACTAATGAGAAAGAGAAAGAAAGGAGTCGAATGTTATCACTACAAAGAATCACCAAATTGTAAAGGTGTATCCCCAATGATCTGGGTAATCTAGCTAAGAATATTTCCAAGCCAAGCTTTGAAGATGTCAACAAGTTTATTTTTGCTTTGTATAGTCAAATGGGAGAGGAGAAAGAGAGAAACTGAGGAAAGGGATATAAACAAAAAGGAGCTGGGAGTTGATAGTTTTGAAATTCCTCATCCTGCCTAGATGACAAATGATGTTAAAATGTAGAAATGGCTTCTAACCAAAGATCAAATCCAGGCAAATGCAGAAAAAAAAAAATTGTCTAAAGATAAAGTCAAGGGTTTGAATAAGTCTTGAGCTGACTGTAGCCCCAGTTGACAGCTTGACTGAAGCCTCATGAGACAAGTTGATCTAGAGCATGTAGCATGCAGCTCCCAGATTCCTGACCCACAGAAACTGCAAAATAAATGTTGGTTTTGGCGTTCAAAACCAACGTTAAGTTTTGGGGTAACTTGTAACACAACAATGAATCACAAAGACATTGAACTTCTGGATAAGAGGGGATAAAAACAACTTCTGACCAAAGAAAACTGAAAAGCTTCTTCAGTCTTTTGAGTCAGTAAGCAATGACAGACTCAATGCAATGTGCATGCCCCCACAGACAACTGAGCCATTAGTGGACACTGCCTTGTGCCAAGCTGGACCCAGGGTGCCCCACTTGCCCTGACTCAGCTCATAGCAAGCCTTGGCCCGCCCACCTTGGAAATAGCCCACTTGCCCCTGAGAACCAAGCAGCTTACATTTTCCAAGAAAATATAAAAGCAAATGAAGAGCAACCAAATTGTCTAAATATCCCTGAGGATGCCTCTAGGCTTTCAGGTGAAGCAAAAGACAGTCATAACATGGCCCACGGTGGCAACAGAAACTCCAGCCCCCAGGCATGCCTGGTCACTCATCCAAGAGGCTGGTGCCAATGCCTTTGTTCTCTTCCCTCCTAGAACTTGTTCACTCTCCAGTCTAGGAAACAGCCGCTGGGCAGACCTCTGAGCATCTCTGCAGACCTAGGAGGGACTGAATTTTCTCATCTGAACCTCGTCTTCTTCATTCTTCTTGTCAGCAGAAGGGCAAAGCAGGGTCTGGGCATGTGGAGCAGACAGGTGTAATCAGAAAAAGGCTGGTAGTCAGAGGGGGAGGTTTATGCTGGGCAGGGAATGTCGGGTAGAAGGAAACAGTGGGCGTTTCTCCCTGTTCCTCACCCAACATAGATTTGTGGAGAGCAGTTTTTGACAGCATGGTGGATGTGAATCCTAGTTGTGTGATTTCACCTTTCTGAGCTTCTGTCAGACGAGGATGAGAGTTGCTCCTTTGCTGGGTTGTTACAAGAACTGAAGTTTATATTATACAGAGAGTGTCTGATGCAGCAGAGGTGCACAGCCACCAATCAAAGCCTAGCAGCTATTACTGGCCATTGTTGTCTGTTTCTCGTGAGTATGCGCCTACAGAGAAAATTACAATAATCATATCAGGGTAGTATTTTATAATTTCCAACCTATGTCACATACACTTTTCTCCCTTAGTCCTCCATCAGCCCTCTGACAGAGATTTTATTACTATTATTATTCTCACTTTTGAAGGAGAAAACTAAGAAGAAAGAGAAGGGGAGACAAAGGTGTTTTGGGGGAAGTTACAGGAAGAAAGTGTCTTGTGAGTTTATACCTACTCAGGAGCAGGAAGTAAACTATGCCTGCCAACTTCTTTCCGCTCCAGGAAAAATAAGCAACAAAATACACCCTCTCTGCCATGACAGAGGAAGAACAGACCCTGGAATCAGAAGCTCTGCACCGTGTACCAGTTTGACCCTTATGTGCTAATTTCCCCAACTCTGAGCTTCTTTATCTGCAAAATGGGGGTAACATTAACACCTTCTAGATCTTGGTGCTCTGAAGATCAGATAAGACATTAGAGGTGAAAGGGCTCTTCAAGCATGGAACATATATATATATATATATATATATATTTCAAAAAAGGGGGGCAGTAGGCTGCATAGGCTGGGAATTGCTAGATTAAACACTTCAAATAGGTTTTCTTACTGCAAGGTATCTCAGAGTCTTTACCTCCTAATGAAGTGCGATAAAACTCCATGGTTTCCAAACTTATATGACCGTGGAATCCTTTTCCCACAGGGTGTAGCACAGGACTAAAGTTCATGCTAGAGTTTCGAAGAGGGGAAGAACCAAGTTGAATGTGCCATTGCCTCTTTCTAGCCGGAGGACTTGGGCAAGCTCCTTTTATCTGCAAAAAAGATTAGGTGAGATCACACCAGGCACCTTATTAGTTTTTTGCTTTTCTCTTTCCTCCCGTCTTATCCCCTCGGGGAGCCAGTTCCTACTGCAGCCACTTCCAACGAAAGCCCAGGTCAGGACCATGGGGAGGGTACGGAGGAGCAGGCCAGCCTGGCAGAAAGCAACTAGCTACACGGAATGCCATGGTTTCTTCTTCTCTCCTTTTGAGAGCCCAGCACCTGAGCAACAAGTTGAGTTTAGTTTAAGAAGCAAAAAGAAAAAGTAGAAAGCAATTAGTATAGTTTGCAGAAAATGATAAACCCCTCATTCCTAATCTTCGTGAGCTGGAAAACACAACAAGAGGAGGGCAGGAGGCAGCCAGGGAAGGTGAATAGGGCCTCAGGACAGACGCTGTTGTCCTCTGGAGGCAAAGGGCTTCCTTCTCCCCGTCCAGCTTAGTAGTCTTGGCTGCAGGGATCTGGGTCATGGGTTGAAGACTGAGCCAGCAGCTCTGATTGGCTGGACAACTCCAACAATTCTAAGTGAATTTAAAGTGAGCCAAAGCCAGAAAAGCCCGGTGCATCCTCTGACAGTTGGGACATGGTAGAATAAGAACATGGAGACAAGACAGGTCCACTGGGATTTCTGATCATTTTATCTCCCCCAGCGAGTAATTACCCAGCCCCACACACAGGCTCAGCCTCGAAGGTCAGCGATTTGCCACATGGAAATAAAAAATCTCTGGCCAGTCTCTTGGCAGCGAGACGAAGAGAGAAAAGTCAGATTCAATAGAGAGAACTGACAGAGTGGTATGAGTGGTAAAACCAATTCCATCCTCTTCATCCCTTGGACATCCGCAGCCCTCTCCCCTTGCTGGTCCTCATAATGGTGATAATTGGAGAGGCCTAATATGTGGGGCATGTTTCATGTGTGAGGAGGTATGCTTAGCACTATTATGTATATATCTATTGTGTATCTCCTTTAATCCTCACAACAGCCCTACAAAAGCAATGTTCCTTTACTTAACAATATTTATCTACTGAATGCATCCTACAGTGCCAGAAACTGTGCTATAGGTGTTGACAATTTCATGATGACTTTAAAAATCAGAGAGGAACTACTATCCCCTTCTGCAGATTAGGAAACTGAGATTCAGAGAGCTAAAGTAAGTTTAACCAGATCACTCCTGTATACATCAGCCAGTTACTGAAGGCAGCTCCAGAGATGCCCCTCCACCCCCACCCACCTGAGGCTGTGTATCCCTAACCCTAGAAATGCGTGATAGAGAGGAAATAGCACCCCAAACATAAGTGATGTCCTTTCAACAAGAAATTGAGCTTCTTTTTTATTGTGAGGACAGCTTCTCTTGTTCAACAAGCAGTCACTTGTCTCCTAATAATCACTTCTAATTAGACAAGATGGCCCACAAGTGTTTTCTCAGGAAGAGTTTTACCAGAGCAGATGTCACTAGTCCACCTCAGCACTCAGAGGAAGCTCAGTGGACACGGGAAGGGAAAACAAACTGAGGCACGAAAGCATGAAATAATTTTCCTTCTTTGATCAGAATCCAGAATTACGACATGTTAGAACCAGAAAGGAAATTCACTCACTCCTCAAGGGTACCCTTGGGCACCTCCCCAGCATCACCCACTTTTCCTGGCAAGAACCCTGATTTTCATGAAGGCAGCCGCACCTCCCTCTCAGCCTGTTTTCTTTGGGAATCTGCTGCCCCTCCGGCTCCACCCAGGCTCCCAATCCCAGTCCTCAGTCACTGCTTCACAGATGGGCAGCTGGGCGACTGGCCAGTGCTGTCCAGTGAGGTGCAGGCCGAGGTTTGCTGAGGCTTCCAGTGAAGAAGCATCTTTGCTCTCCCACAGTGGTGCCCTCACTGTGGATTTGGGAGAAGTAGGGAGCCCTGGCCTCAGAGGTGAAGCTCCACAGAGAGCAAAGCACACAGCCCAAAAGAGACTGACTCAAAAGCACATCACCGAGCCACTGAGTCAGCCCAACCTGACGCCCACCCTGACCTTGGACGTTTCAGTTACTTCAGAGAATACATCCCCATGTAGTTTAGGACTATCTTAGTTGGGTTCCTTACCACAGAAGATAGTAGCCAGCATGAGGCCAAACTTGTCCTCTCACACATAAAGAAACTGAAGTCCAGAGAGGTTCAACACACACTCAAAGTTACACATACAGGAGAGGAAGAAGTTAAAGCCTTTCTGGAAGTTTCCAAAGGGAAGAATAGGATTCTAGTTGGGAATTTCCCTGAAAATGGACTTCTGTCACTGATTTCTATAGGTAAGAACATTCCCAAATCGGAGCTGTCCAGTAACAAGACAGATTACCCCTGAAGAAGGTGAGTTCCTGTCACAGGAAGTATTCGAGCCGAAAGGTACAAAGACTCCGACAGAGTCACAGAGGGGACTTCGGTCTTGTGGAGGTGGTTGAAGTAAACATCTCTAACTGCACTGAATTCTACTCAGCTGCAGGGGCAAAAATAAGGACACTCTTATGAAATGCTAGCAAAGAACCTATGTTATTAAGTCATAAAAATCCTGGAAAGGAAAATACGTAATAGGATGTAAAATATGTTAGCTTTTATTTAAAAGAAAGAAGATATTACAAATTTGTATTTCCACCCGCCTCATCAGTCTGCCATGAGTTTTTTGAGCTGGATGAGGAGCTAGATCTTTTTCACGGTGGCAAACTACACATAACACACACACCAAACATGCACACATGTCATAAAATCTACCATCTTAGCCATTCCTAAGCGTACGGTTTGGCGACATTAAGTCTGTTCATATTGTTAGGCAACCAACCTGCAGAACTTTTTCATCTTGCAAAACGGAAACTTTGTACTCATTAAACAAGGGCTCTCCACTTCCCCTCAGCCCCAGGCCTGACAACCACCCTTCTACTTCCTGTCTCCATGATTTTGACCACTCCAAGTCTCTCATATAGGTAAAGTCATGCTATATATATCCTTCTGTGTCGCGTTTATTTCCCTTACAATAATGCTTTCGAAGTTCACTCACGTTGTGGTATGTGTCCGAATTTCCTTCCTTTTTAAGACTGAATGATATTCCATCATCCATATATACCACATTTTCTTTATCCATTCATCCCTTGGTGATGGACACTTGGGTCGTTTCCACCTTTTGGCTCTTGTGAACAATGCTGCTATGAACGTGGGTGTACAGAAATCTGAGTCCCTGCTTTCCATTCTTTTAGATATAACCCAGAATTGGAATTGCTGGATCATATGTGGCAATTCTATTTTTGATTTGAGGAGGCCCCATACTGTTTTCCATAGCAGCTGCACCCTTATACATTCCCACCAACAGGGCACAATGGATCCAATTTCTCCACATACTCAGAGCTAGGTTTGGCCCTTCTGAAGTTGACATGAATGCAGGACATCTGAGTAACACCGTCCAGAAGACAGTTGGAGACAGCTACCATGACTCAGGTGACAGGATAGTGCTGCAGACAGACTTGGAATTTACCTAGTAAGAAGTGGCAGGCACCGTGAAGCTAAGTGAGTGCTGCTGAGAGTGGGAGAGGATGCCCCAGGTGAGGAGGAGGCCTGAGGGACTGGCCCAGTTGGGTGGCACATTAATTCACAAATGGCAGCTGCTAATTGCTTTTAAAAAGCCCATTCTCTAAGTTAAACATTCCTCTGCAGTCCCCAGATTTACTTAGCAAATGCATTTGCATGTTAAAATAAATACCAACTTACTTCTGATGGAGTTACCCAAAATCAAAATTAAAGACTCCAATGATAGTTAACATCTGTGCAGCTGGATTTTTTTCCATTTATTTAATCCTTACAATAAGTCCATGGTGTGGACATTCCTCTTCTTGCTGCAGTCCTCTGGTGGGGGACGCAGAGTGATGTGCACCCCAGGGAGAGACAAGCTCTCCTGACTTCATGGCTTACTGCAGGGTGGGAAGGGTTAGAAGGGAGTGGTCAGATTTCAGACTCGGAGAGCGGTGTGTCTGCTGGTTGGCAGAACGCTGTGCTTTAAAGTGTGCTCAGAGATCAGTGGCCGTCAGGGGTTGAGATGAATAGGTGGCACACCCATCTGTGGGTGGATGTGGATATCTGTCATTAACATAGTTGCCAAAACCCATAGAAGGCACACCAGGAGTGAACCCTAATATAAACTACGGACTGCAGTTAATAATAGTGTGCCAGGATTGCTCATCAATCAGAACAAATGTGCCACACTTTAAAAACAAAAACCATGGGCGGCACCTGTGGCTCAAAGGAGTAGGGCACAGGCCTCACATGCTGGAGGTGGTGGGTTCAAACCCAGCCCCGGCCCAAAACTGCAACAACAAACAAACAAACAAACAAAACTAGCCGGGCACTGTGGCAGGTGCCTGTAGTCCTAGCTACTTGGGAGAGTGAGGCAAGAGAATCACTTAAGCCCATGAGCTGGAGGTTGCTGTGAGCTGTAGGACTATGGCACTCTACCAAGGGCAACAAAGTGAGACTCTATCTCAATAAATAAATAAATAAATAAACAAAAAACATTAGTGTGGTGAAAAAGCAAATGTGCCACATTAATGTAAGATGTTAATAATGAGGGAAACTCCAGAAGAAGGGTGAAAGGGTATATGGGAGCTCTTGCTCTTTTTGGCCAATTTTTCTGTAAATGTAAAACTGCTTCAAAAAAATAGGGACCATTTTTTAAGTGTATGAGTGTAAGTGTGTGTGGTCATCTCTCTTCCACACTATAGGAGTGTAAGCACACCCAGAGGGACAGGCCCTGCAGTGCTCTGGAAGCCTCTCTCCCCTGTCATCAAGGACCCCTCTAAGAGGAAGCCCTGGCATCTTGCTGTTTGCTCTCTGTCATCTCTCCCTCCATACGACAGCCAGCTGGACCAGGCCCTGCTCGCTCATTACTGGGCACAAAGGTAAGCACAGTCTCTCTGTGGATCCCTCTCCAAATATATTCTGCCTAGTTGTGATGAATGTGTTGCATTAGTTTTGGATGTGAAGCTGTTTAGGCCTAATTACTTTGGGGGAAAATGTGTGCTTTATGAGCCTGAATCAAGTTTACATAAATTGAGCCTAAAGGTGGCTAAAAATAAAACATTACTTGTTTTCTTTGCTCTAGTCCCGTACATAAGTATTTTTCTTGGGAGTCTCCTAGAAAGAAAGCATGGCTAACCTAGAGCAGAAATCTGATATCCCTGGTCCTCCAGCAAAATGCCTACTAACGACATTCCTTATAATCTCCAATAATTGTACCCATTTTACAGATGAGGAAACTAAGTCTTACTCATCCTAAGTAACTTGCTCAAGATCACACTTGTGGGTGGTAGATCTGGTACTAAAACTCAGGTCTTCTCATTCTAGAATCTATATTCTATTATTCGGCTAGGTAGAGAAATAGTCCTTCATTGATATTTTTAAAAATTTTATATATGCATGCTTATGCTTATGATCAACATTTTAGTCTCCTTACCCAGATCCTCCATCTCTTAATGTGAGACAGAACCTGCTGCCCAGAGCTAGCCCTACACAAAAATCAAGAAAACTCATGCTAGGATGAGGGCAAGAATATTAGATCAAATACAAGTACTCAGGGCTTTATGTCCTTAAAGAGAACGATTTTTCTATTTCTGAAGAAAGAACAAGATGGATTTGGTCATTCAATAAACAATTACTGGGGCCTTGGGAATTGTAGACGAATAATACATAGTCCCTACTGTCAGACAACAGGTTATTGTCTCAGGGTGAGAGTGGAGAAGACAGATTCACAGGTAATTACATGCAGGGCAATATACAAAACGTTTTACAGCTGGAAGAGCATGGACGCCACCCAATCAAATACCCATTCAGAACACACTCCAACCATAAATAAGGTGCCTGGACCCACCTACGGGTAGTAGTATGCTCAGGCTGCCAAACAAAATACCATAGACTAAGTGTTTAAAGTACAGGTCTAGAGGCTGGAAAGTCCAAGATCAAGGTTATTGCAAGGGTTGGTTCCTGGAGAGGACGCTCTCCTGGGCTTGCAGATGGCCATCTCCTTGCTGTGCCCTCACATGGTAGAAAGTGAGACAGCTCTGTTGCATCATACTCTGCTCACATGGTCACCAGCCCTACTGGATTGGGACCCACTCTTATAACCTCATTTTACCTTAATTAACTCCTAAAAACCCTATTTCCAAATACAGTTCACATTGGAGGTTAGGAATTCGACACATGAATTTGGAGAGATACAGTTCACTCTGTAACACTAAATGTGCTCTGATGGCAGCATGACTCATAGCAGTCTGGAACTGCTCAGAAAGAACTAACCACAGGATGCTTAGGAGGAGAACTTACCTAGTGAGAGCATTAGCTAAGAGGGGGTGGGATGTAGAGGGGTTGACTTCTCAATGTGGTGCCCCACCTCAATCCTGGGGTATCCAGGGAAGTTCGCAGACAATCCCTAGGGGTTCTTCAAATCCACAGAACATGAAAAGAACCAGGAGGCGCCAGAGAACCAGGCTGGACTAGGCCTATGTTAAGGTGGTGGTGGTGGGGGGGGGTTCTTAATTAAAAACTTGGTCTATGTGGAGTAACAAAAATTTTCATAGAACTCAAAAATAGTATTGTAATATATATCTTTTTAATTTCAACATAAGTACAATTTACAAATATAATACATTAAAAAAATTATGTATAGGGCAGCCCCTGTGGCTCAAAGGAGTAGGGCACTGGTCCACCTGGGCAACCTTGCCCAGGAGGGGAGTAGGGAGTTTACGTTAGACTTTTCATTTCCAAATAAAGTTACATTAACCTCTTCATTCCCAAATGGAGTTACATTCACCTCTTCAGCAGCCGTATATTCCCTTCCCATTGTTCTGCCGGTCCCTAGCTTGTCATGCATTCTTTCCAAAAATTGGGACTTTTTTAAAATGCCGCGGGACCCAGGATATATTGTTAAAAATCGAGACTGTCCCGCCAAAAGCAGGACGTCTGGTCACCTTAGCCTATGTGGTCAGAGTCAACAGACGGGAGGGATTAAACTCTTTGAATAATGTCCTTAGATGAGGAAATCTGGTTTATTTCCCCCTCAGTGAATAGAACTAGATTCTCCCTCCCCCTTTAAATAGACCATCCACTGTTTACCACCCCCCTGCTGCTTACCAGTCTCCCTCCCTCCCTCCCTTCTCTCTCTCTCTCTCTTCCTCTCTCTCGTCTTCCAGGGGACTTGGGATTCTTTCAATACTATCTTTTGCACGTACACCTTTGTTAGAAATCAGTCAAAGCCTTGTACACCTTCCCCAGGCATTTTCAGACTTTGTTTTAAACTTGCGTCAGCATCATTTTTCCAAACCGGCTTTCAAACCAGGTTGAGGTTTATGTACAAAAACCCCTGACAAGGGGGCATTAGAGCTGGGTTTTGAAGGATAAGTAGTATATCAAGAGAAAAAAAAGGAGAAAAAGGGCCTTATAAAAAGATATCAAGTATATCAAAAGAAAAAAAGGAGAAAAAAGGCTTTCTAAAAAGTAAGATAAAGAGGTCCAAGCATGCCCCGTCTTCCTGCACTTTACTCCACAGACACTGCGTTTTTACAGATTGAAGGTTGTGGCAACCCTGCGCCAGGCAAGCCTGCTGATGCCATTTTTTCAACCACACGTGCTCACTTCATGTCTCTGCGTCACATTTTGTTAATCCCTGCAATGTTTCCAACTTTTTCATTATTATTGTATCTGTTGTGGTGAGCTATGAGCAGTGATCTTTGATGTTACTATTGTAATTGTATTAGGACAACAAGAAGGGTGCTCATATGAGATGGTAAACTCAACCAATAAATGCATGTGTTCTTTTTATTATTATTATTAAATCATAGCTGGGTACATTAATGCAGTCATGGGGTACAGTGTGCTGCTTCTATAATGGGTGTGTTCTCATGACTCCACTGAAAGCCTGTTCCTCCTCTCTCTCACTTTACTGCTGTTGGGACTCAGAAAAGAATACCCCAAAATGAAAGCCTTGTGTGCAGCCTCAGAGGCAAGCTTTTCTCTGACATTCTCCTGCCCTCCTGTCTCTCAGTTCCATTCTTTCCCAAGGCTCGCCAAAGAAACTAGAATCCTTTTTCCCCAAGGCAAGTTACAGAAACCAGAACCCCTTTTCCCCAAAGCCAGCCATAAAACCTAAAAACATAACTCTTTGTCCCCTGCCCTTCTGTGTAAAAACGGGCCATAAGGAAATTATCCGACCTTACCTGTTTGACTGTAGTCATAAGATCCCCATTCCAGAGAGTGTCCCGACCCATACCCAGAAGGAAGGAATGTCTGGTCAGAGAGCCAAGAAGAATCTAGACACTCCTGACTTGGTTTCCAAACTAGGTCTATTAGTATTAGATCATACTCTTTGCATCCAGTCATATTTCTACATGTCCATTTATAAATACACATAAAAACTTAAGTATAAAAATGCATAAATTACCCTGTACCTTTGGTTCTTCATTCTGAAGACTCCCATGTAAACATTAAATAAATTTCTAGGCATCCAGGCACAGTGGCTCATGCCTGTAATCCCAGCACTCTAGGAGGCCAAGGCCAGTGGATGGCTTGAACTCATGGGTTCAAGACCAGCCTCAACAAGAATGAGACCTCCATCTCTAAAAATAGCCTGGCTTTGTGGTGGGTCCCTGTAGTCCCAGCTACTCAGGAGGCTGAGACAAGAGAATTGCTTGAGCCCAAGAATCTGAGGTTGCTGAGAGCTGCGATGCCAGGGAACTCTACTGAGGACGACAAAGTGAGACTCTACCTGAAAAATAAATGAATAAATAAACTTCTATGCCTTTTCTCTAATTAATCTGCCTTTGGGGTGTTGATTTTTTTCAGTGAATCTTCAGAAGGCAAACAGGAAGCTTTCCCTTGGCCCCTATGTTGCAATATTTGCTTTCGTGCAGTGATCTGGAACTGAACCAAGAATATCTTCAAGCTATGACCATACCACAAACTGGGTGGCTTAAAATAACAAAATTGGTTCCCTCACATTTCTGAAAGCCAGAAGTCTAAGATCAAGGTGACTGCAGAATTAGTTTCTCCTGAAGGCTTTAAGGGAGAAATTGTCCCCTGCCTTTCTCCAGGTTCCCGGTGATGGCTGGCAATCTTTGGCAGTCCTTGGCATACAGATGTATCACTCCAGCCTCTTCCTTCATCTTCACGTGGCCTTCCCCTGGTGTCTCTGTGTCTTCATTTGACTGTCTTCCTATAAAGACACAAGTCATACTGGATTAGGGGCCCACCCTACTCCAGCATAATCTCATTTTTGCTAATTACAACTGTGATCCCCTTTCCTAATAAGATTCCATTCTGAAGTACAATGTGTTAGGAGTTCAACATATCTTTGGGGGGAGACGCAATTCAACTTATAACATACAGCTTCACAAAAATATCATTTAGGAGTCCATGAGCACAAAGCAGATTCTCTTGTGAGCAACAGCTCTGAGGTGAGCTCTCTAGCATGTGCTGGAGTGTGGTCAATATGTCTCCTGCAGGTGGGAGAGAGTGCTAGGATTATAGGTATAAAGTTTGAACAAAGCAAGAACTTAGTAGTTGAGAACAGAGGCCCTGCAAACAGAATCCCTGGGGTTAAGTCTCAGCTCCCACTTTCTAGCTGTGTAAATTGGGATAAATTACCTAAACATGGTATGCCTCAGTTTCCTTGTAGATAAAATGAGGATAATAATAATACCAAATTCATAGTTAGTGTGAGGATTAAATGAGAGAAAACCTATAAAGTGTATAATATAATCATTATTAAATAATTTCTAATTAGCTATAATAATAATTATTATTTGGCATTATAGGCATAAAGATAATGACTAAAGCCTGAGGAGTGGATGACATGGCAAGTGAGATAGAACAAAAATATGGGAACACCAAGATTTAAGGATCAGGGAAAAAGGGGTAGAAAGAGTGGGCAAAAGAGACAGAGAAGAAATGGAGGAAGCTCATTTCCAAAGACAGAAGTGCCTAAAGAGATATTTGTACACACATGCAAAGAATAAAGGAGCTAGAGCTGTGGTTAAAATGTCCCCTTCAAAATTTGTGTTGAAATTTAATGTCTAACGTCATGGTATTGAGAGGTGGGGCCTTTAAAAGGTGATTAGGCCATAAGTGCTTTGCTCTCACCACGGTGGGAATCTGTTTCTGATAAAAGGATGAGGTTCAGCTCCCATCCTCCCTCTGTCTCACGTGCTCACTTCCACCTTTCACCCTTCACCCACAGGATGCCCTCACCAGATGCCCACACCATGCTCTTGGACTTCCCAGCCTTCAGAAACATGAGCCAACTGAATCTCTGTTCTTTATAAATTACCCAATCTGTGGTACTCTGCTAATAGCAGCAGAAAATGAATTAAAACAACTAGTACTGTGTACAAAAAGTGCTTAGAGGCTGGGTGCCGTGGCTCACGCCTGTAATCCTAGCACTCTGGGAGGCCAAGGCTGGTGGACTGCTTGAGCTCAGGAGTTTGAGACCAGCCTGAGCAAGAGTGAGACCTCATCTCCAAAAATAGCTGGGCATTGTGGTGGGTCCCTGTAGTTCCAGCCACTTAGGAGGCTGAGGCAAGAGGATTGCTTGAGGAGTTTTAGGTTGCTGTAAGCTATGACACCATGGCACTCTACAGAAGGCAACAAGTGAGACTCTGTCTCAAAACAATAATAATAATAATAAAATGAAATTTCATTCATTTTTTTAAAAAGTGTTTAGAACAGTTCTTGACACACAGGAAGAAACACCTCCTAATGTTATCTGCTATTACTATGGAAGTCAAGCTCTTAACCATTTTGTAACTCATTTGTAACCGGGCCTCAGTTTCAACTTCTCATTTTGGCAATGCAAGTTGACAATGAATGTCTTCCTTTGTTCTGAAAAACTGAGTATGCCACATAGAGGTTTCACCAACAAAGGACTCCGTAAATATAAGAAGTTAGAAAAATTGCCAGGTATATACAAATTCGTCTAGGTATATACAAATGGTCCCAAACTTATAATTTTTAAACCTTATTATGGTGCAAAAGTAAGATATGTTTGCTAAAGGCCACACTTTAAATTTTGAATTTTGCTCTTTACCCAATGCTCGGTGGAATGGTGCCCTGTCCTGAAGCTGGGCATCGTCAGGGAACTGAGGCTCCCAGTCAACCTCGTGATGACAAGGGTAAAAAGCCAGGGCCCCACAGTGCAGCGTGTTGCCGGACGATTTGCTCTCCTGTAGGCTAATGTAAGTAGCCTGAGCACATTGAAGGCAGGCGAGGCTCAGCTATAAGTTTGACAGTCCAGGTGTTTCAAGCACACTTCTTACTTACAGTATCTCCGACTTACTTTATTGGGACAATTCCACCACAAGGTGAGGGGCATCTGTCTGTGCATTGAAGTAGCATGGTAAGGATAGATCCCAAAGGATGACACCGTACAGTGGGACCATGATGGGGTTGAGAATAAGGCTCCATTTCTTCTCTTCTCCATGTTGTTTCTTTTTCAGTTCTCTACATAATACGTTCTTCATTTCCTAATCGTAAGAGCAACCACAGAGCTATTTTTTATAGTCATATCTGGGCACAGGACCTGTAAGCCCAAAGGAAACAGAAATGCACCCGTGTCCTTTCCTCTTTGTTTTCATCTCAGGACATACCCGGAGAAGTAAAAAAAGCACCAACTATTCACCATTGTCCCAATGTGAGATGACAGAGGGATGACTCAAAAGTGGCTTCTGTCACCAGGTGGTTCCTGAGATAGGAAAGGGCATGAGCGCCAGCAGCCACCGCCCAGCCTTGCAGAGAATCCTCACTCTCTAAAGGAAGCGGGGGTGTGAGGTGGGGAGGTTGAGAGAGCTGACAGCATGTTCTGACCCTGAACATGAGGGTCTTGCCTAATTAGTCATATTAATTGCCAAGAAGGAACTCTAAGCAAACAGGCAGACCCAGGACACTGTGGCGTCAGAGGCTATCCCAGGCTTAGACGCACCCTCCCCAGTCTAGCTTCTTCCCTGCAATAAAAGTCAAAAACCCTCAGCACCAAGATGCTTTTCCTTTTAGCTCCCCTCAGCATTCTGCAGAGGCAGGGACATAGTCGATGAGGTGCTTGGATTATTTTAACTGTTACTGCTTATATCCCCTGTCCAGCATCTATTGCTCCCTTTCCTAGTAACTATGTCCCAGTTTCCCTTTGGGGATCCACCCCTCCCCCACTCATGGTAGAACTGTCATTCAGGGTGACCTTCCTTCCCCTGACTCATGGTAGGCTGGTGAGTGCTGAGCTCAAGCTAAGCCAATTGGATGCTTCTTCCTTGAATGGGGACAGGGCAGATTTCAGAGTCACGAGTCTTTCTACTGGCTCTTTTCCCCCCAAATCCCAGAAGCCAGAATGGCTTCTACGCTATTAGAATGCAGCTTTCCTCCATTCCTGAGAGCTCCCAATGTCCTCTGCTGGGGTTGTGACATATATGTTAGGTTTTTTTTCACAGTTTCTGCCTCATCGCTCCCATAGTCCTTATTATGTAGGTCATTAGGGAAATCAAGAAATGTACCATCAACACAGACAAAACAAATGAATCCTTCCCAGTAACAGCAGTAAGCCAAGCAAGTTGATACTTGCAGGGGTGAATCAGAAAGGACACTCTCTACTGTGTTTCTTGGAAGTGAAATAATGCACTATAACATGGTCTGTCTCAAAACTTTTGCAGGGACCACATATATCGTAGAGGTACTTTAGGCTTCAGGACTAACCTCAGGAGTCTCTCTCTCTCTGTGTCCCTCTCTCTCTCTCTCTCCTTCCCTCTCTCTCTCTCTCTCTCTTTCGCCTGTCCTTTCGATCAAACTGAGGCAGGATTCTAATCTGATTGTGGGTCAAAAGACTCTTGTTCCAGAGAGGACCCTGCCCCATACCCTGGGGGAAGAATTGGAAAGCTACACAGTAAGGCGGAGAAGAAAAGATGTGAGTAGACAGGCTTCTGGGTTTAGGTCACGTGCTTTTTCTCCAATCACATTTCTACATAGTTGTCAATCATGCCTATGTACTGACGCCTCCATAAAACCCCAAGAAGACTGGTTCAGAGAGCGTCCCAGCAGCCGAACATACTGGATTTCCTGGAGGGTGGCTCCGGGGAGGGCAGGGAAGCTCAGTGCCCTTCCCACACCTCTCCCTCTGCATCTCTTCACCCGCATCCTTTAAACATAAGGCAGTGTTTCCCTGAATTCTGTGAGCCACTCCACCAAATTAGTCCAACCCAACTAGAGAGGGGGCTGTGGGAGCCCCAACCTGAAGCCAGTCGGTCAGACATTCCAGAGGCCTGGACTGAGCCCTCGCCCTGTGGAATCTGATGCCATCTCCAGGTAGGCAGTGTCAGAATTGAATTAGAAGACACAGCTTGTTGTGTGGAGGGACAACAAAACAATTTGGTCATGGAAGTTTTCTTCTGTGTTGATTATTGTTATGGTTTAAAGTTTAGAGAAAAACACAGTTTGAAGATAGTTTTCACAAAGCACCTCGCTATAAAGCCATTTTTAATTTAAGGAAGTCAGAATCCTGTTTCTGTCACTTACCCCCAGTGAAAAAATTTGCTATTTCTCGGCGTCTGTAGCTCAAGAGGCTAGGGCTCCAGCCACATACATCAGAGCTGGTGGGTTTGAATCCAGCCCAGACCTGCCAAACAACAATGACAACTACAATCAAAAAATAGCTGGGCATTGTAGCAGGCGCCTGTAGTCCCAGCTACTTGGATGGCAAGAGAATCGCTTAAGCCCGAGAGTTTGAGGTTGCTGTGAGCTGTAACACCACAGCACTCTACCCAGGGTGACAGCTTAACACTCTGTCCCAAAAAAAAAAAAAAAGAAAAAGAAAATTGTTAGAGAAAACATTTTATTCTACCACTACATGAAGTAGTCTTGTACCAAGGTTTACACAAGAGAGAGAGAAAGAGGAAGAAGAAAAGCTACTTTGGGAATTATTTGATAATGATTTTATTTGTTTATAAATATTCTTTGGTGGTATGTACCATCTTTTCTTTTCTTTTTTTATTGAATGGTAACTATGTACATTAATGCACTTCTGGGGTACAGTGTGGGGTTTTCACACACAATCTGAAACACTTCCATCAAACTGGTTAACATTGCCTTCATGTCATTTTCTTAGTTATTCTGTTAAAACGTTCATACTCTACTCTTAGAGTCACTTGTACCCTTGTAAGATAAACCACAGAAGTGATCCCTCTAGTCCCCCTCCCTCCACCCATTCCCCCCTCC
>NW_003852399.1:908634-917971 GCF_000181295.1 Otolemur garnettii
AAGTAGTTTTGATTTGCATTTCTCTGATGATTAAGGATGGAGAGCATTTTTTCATATATCTGTAGGCCATGTGCCGCGTATGTACAATCTTTATATGCACTACGTTCATTGCACTGAGAACCTTTGTTTTCACAGGAAAAAAAGGAAGAAGCTTAAATAAAATCATTGAGAATGGGCATTGATTTGGCTGTTACTATTAATAAATTTTTTCCACACTTCTTGTCTCCTCTGATCTTACCACAAACTGGAAGCTCAGAGAGGTTCATTGACTTGCCTAAGGCTACACAGCTATTAAATGTTCAAACAGAAACTTCAAACTGTATCTTCAGCCTCCTGGACCACAGCTCTGCAGCCTAGAGGGGACCCTAGGCATTGCTCCTGCCCACCCCAGTGGCTCTCAATTTTTCTGTACGTGCAGCTTCTAAGCAGCTATTTGATAAGTTCCTCAAGCTCAGGAAGAAACTATTTCTCCTACCCTTCCTTTCCAGGCGAGGCCCTCTCAGGGAATCTAAGTGTCAGACTTAACTGCAAGTTCTCAACCTCTCATGAAAAGTGCAGTGAGTGAAAAGGGAAAATGTGCAAACCTCAAGCTTCACAGCTTTAAAGTCCCAGCCCCTCAGGAGGCCAAGGTGGGAGGATCACTTGAACCCAGGAGTTTGAGTTCACAGTGAGCTATGATCATGCCACTGCACTCCAGCCTGCGCAACAGAGGGAGACTCTATCTCTAAAATAATTAATTGATTAATTAATCTTTTTATTAATTAGTTTTTAAAATGAATGTGGCTACTAGCAATTTAGATAAAATGGCCTATGTGGCTCACACTGCATTTCTTTTGGATAACACTCACTGGAATGTAGGCCCCTCAGCACTTGGTTCCCCTGAAAGCAAAGCTGAGGTCAAATTCAGGAGCCTATAGTTTATTCTGGAATAGGATACCAGGAAGCAGGAGTGAGGACCCAGGGAAAGCAAGAACCAAAGAAAAGTCAACGTAAGTGTTCATTATCAAGATTGCTACCACCAGTGACAGGGACTCCATTCCATGAGGACTTCCTGAAAAGCTACAGGATGCCTCCCAGAAATGACCCTGAGAGACAGGAAGCCAGAGCCTTTATCCACCAGCAACTACGCCCACTGAGGGCTGCTCCCAGGAGTACTAACTCTTCTACACTTCTAGGCTGCATCTGTGCATAGGACAAAGGATCCTCTGCTACATTGGGGTGGGGGGGAGCCCCGCAGTTTGAGTCTCAGGTAAAAAACTGAAGTCTGACGTGAGTCTGAAATCACAACAGACTGTTCAGCACATCCAAAGCTAAAACCAGGAGTGGACCACAGGGATATTATGAGTGCACCAGTTCCTAATTCCCAAAGCCTAAGACAGTGCATGGCATATAGTAGATATCCAATAAATATTTGTTGAATAAATGAAAGAAAATATGTTTTTTCAAAAAACACGTATTGAATAGCTGCCACTATACACATACTTGGCATGGGATAGCTATTTTCGCTGTTATCTATTTGAGGATCATCCCCGAATGCCTGGCCTCAAATTTCACTAGTTTTTCCAGCCAGAAATTGCTCTTTACACTTCTTCATAAGCAATAAATATCAAACCCCTCAATCTTCTCCTGGATGTCATGACAATAAGCATTTTCTGCACCTCCCTCCAGAAAAGCTCAGATGGCAAATGGGATTAGAAAACTCAGAATATGAGTTTCCCCAGCAAGAAACATTGTCTGTTCCTCCAGTTGACCAAACTCTGTGGGAGCTGGACAGCGGGAGATATTTACTCACAGCCCATAAAATGGGTTCAGCAGACATGGTTCTGTCTCCTCCGTAGGACCTATTGTCTTTGTGCATACAGCAAGTGCTAATCAATGCTTGACTAACACTTTCCAAACTTTCATGAAAGGAACCTGAAACTGCTGAAAACCCCCTGCCTACCACCACCCCAGTACCTAACCCAGGAACTCAAACAGGCCTTGAGCAAACGCTCACAATGTCAAGTTCCGTAAAATACCGATGTTATCATATTTTATAGGCATGACATGGGTAATTTGCTGCTAGTATCAACAAGCCTCTTTAACTAAGCCAGTACAATTTTCACCTTGTCTTATTCCATTTGTGCCACCATCATAATACCTGGGTCATTTATAAAGAACAGAAATTTATTTCTCTCAGTTCTGGAGCTGGGAAGTCTAAGATGAAGGCACTGCAGGTTAGGTGTCTGGCGAGGGCCTGGTCTCGCTGCTTCTAAGATGGCACCTTGTTGCTGCATCTTGCAGAGGGGAGCAATGCTGTGTGTCACACAGCAGAAAAGCAGCAGAGGGCAAACCTACTCACAAAAGCCCATTCATTGCAACATTAATCCATTCATGTGAGGGGGGCTCTCATGACCTAAACACCTCCCATCAGCCCCCACCTCCCAACACTGTTGTATTGGGGATTAAATTTCCCATAAATACAAGAAAGGGCAAAATTGGGAAGGGACATAAACCTCCAACTAAAGCGTACCTCTAATCAAAGGCCCTTAACTCTCCACACCTCTTGCTACTGTTCACAACATTCATCACTTAGAAGACTAATAGACTAATCTTCTAGCTGTAATTACAGAAAAGATGTTTATTCAGCTTCATCAGAGGATGATACCTTTTGCTTCCCTGTGCATTCCTATGTGCTCACAGCAGGCAATGAAACCACAGTGTAAATGGGCGATTCTAACTCTCCAAAGGGTCAGAAAGGTATTGAAAGAGGGCAGGAGGAAGGGACACTGCTAAAGCAAAGATAATTTTTAAAAGCAAGCATAAGAAACAATTCCCAAATGGAGAATTGTCAAGCAAAACTGTCCCAGAAAATAGGGTTTTAATGTCTGGAGGCTGTGACCAAGCCCAAGCCAAGTGTCCACTGAATCTTAATTCATTTTCTATTTTCTGGGCACAAGGGAAGACTATAATTCCCAGCGAGCTTTGCAGTTAGGCTAATGCTATGTGACCAGTTCATGCTCAATATTCTTTTTCCTTTGTCACGGACACATTAGGAGCCACAAGTTGAGACAGTGGCACAGGGAATGACTGCAGAGAGGATAGTTGCCACACTCTGCATGAGGAACAGGCTGAGGTGCTGAGAGGGATTGTTCCTATGACATCGGCCAGGTGTATAGCGAACTAAGCAGAGACTTTGTGCCCTCCCAGTCAATATGGAAAGAGTGTCATAAAATGTTCAAGAAGGCTTAGTAATTTTTAAATGGGACATTTAAAAATTACATAGTTCAGATAAGTGGAGGAAATCAGAATATTTCATTCATCCAATATTCATATGCTTAATCTAAACCTGAGTTTCCTCCTCTGTAAGATGCAAATAAAAATAATACCTACCTCAGGAAGTTGTCATGAAGTTTGTAAGAAATAATTTATTTAACATTTATATAGTATAGCCTAGCACTGTTCTAAGTCCTTTACCAATGTTAACATAGATAATCCTTGTATTAGTTTGCTGGGGTTGCTGTAACAAATTATCCCAAACTGGGTATCTTAAGATGATAGAAGTTTATTCCCTCCCAGTTGTGGAGGCCAGAAGTCTGAAATCAAGGCATCAGCAAGGCCTTGCTCCTTTTGAAGTCTCTAATGAAAACTACTTTCCTGCCTCTTCTGGCTGCTGGTGGCTCCCAGAAATCTCTAGAGGTCCTAGGTTTGTATGTGGGTCATTATGAAAGTTTTGAGATATACAAAAATCAAGAAATATAAAATCCACTCAGACAGAAAAAACGAAGCCCTCCCAACAACCCAGATAAGCTAAGCAAGTTGAAATTTTCACAGGTGAACCAGAAAAGATGCTGTCAATTGTGTTTCTTGGAATTGAACTAACAACCATAATACGGTCTGTCTCAACATTTTCGTAGTGACCCATGGAGCCACATCACTCCAATCTCAGCCTCCATCTTCACATGGTCCTCATCCCTTTGTGTGTGTCTGTGTCTCTGCACCCAAATCTCTCTCTCCTTTCTCTCTCACTGTAGCATTTGGGGTCCATCCTAATCCAGTATGACATCTTATTAACTAGATTAAGTGTGAAAAAGACATTCTTTCTAAAGAAGGTCACCTTCCAGGTATTGGGAGTTAAGACTTCAACAAATCCTTTTGGCAGACACAACTCACCCCATTAGAATCATCCTGCAAGATGATTACTAATAGTATTCCTGTTATATAGGTGATGAGCCTAAATACAAAGAAGAAACATGCCCTGGGTGGGCCACCGAATCCCAAAGTTTTTATTGGGACACTGTGTTGTATTTCTGAGACAAGGCAAGTGAGGCACTTTCTACATTGCCTAATAAATGTTAGTGTGTCATGTGCCAAGCTCATTGCCAGAGACTGGACAGACAAATAGAGGCAGTAGAGAGCTCTAATTGTTACAGAAGAGATTAAGCAAAATGCTAAGGGTTCGAAGGAATAAATCCTAAGGGAGCAGAAATTACATGATAGAGGAAAAGGAATCAACCAGGATGTTTAATAGGTGACGATGGGAGTGAATTAGGAGCATACAAAACTTCATGATAGTTGACAGCAGTATTAAGAAAAGCCATATTGGCTCGGCGCCTGTGGCTGCAGGGGTTAAGGCGCCAGCCACATACACCTAAGGTGGCAGGTTCGAATATAGCCCGGGCCCACCGAAACAACAATGATGGCTGCAACCAAAAAAATAGCCGGACATTGTAGCGGGCGCCTGTGGTCCCAGCTACTTGGGAGGCTGAGGCAGGAGACTCGCTTGAGCCCAGGACTTGGAGGTTGCTATGAGCTGTGATGCCATAGCACTCCACCCAGGGGGATAGCTTAAGGCTCTGTCTCAAAAAAAAAAAAAAGAAAGAAAGAAAAGAAAAGAAAAGCAATATTTATTGAGTACTCGCATTATGCCAGGCACTATTCTGAGCACTTCTTACAGGTAACCACTTTATTACTTTGTAAGGTCAGCACCATTCAACCCAGCGCAGAGGAGTTGCTCAGGCAGAAAGGAGGCAGGAAGACTTCATCCTACACCAGTGTGGAGTCGCTGAAGCCTTCTGAACAGGGATGGAGCGTCAGTATAGACAAGAAAGTAAGGCATGTGACAAAGATTCTCTCCTTGACAAAACTGAATCAGGCTCCTCTGAGCGATGATGCCTCTTAGAAATTTGCCATCCACTCACCCCCACCCTGCTCCTTGGCTGTAAATCTCCACTTGTGCTTGTTGTATCCAGAGTTGAGCCCTGACTGCAAAACCCACACTGCAGCTGTCCCTCTTGAGTAAAGTCTTCCTGACCGTCTTTAACAAGTGCCAGGAACACTTTTGTCTTTAACACATAAAAACTCAGCCCCATCACTTCTGATTAGATCATAACTGGGCCAATATTTATTCCATTATCAAGACAACCAGGGTAGCCCCCCTGAAGTTTTACAATTCCAGCTAAAGGCAAATAAAAGATTCTCCATATGACCAGCATACCCATGTAGAAGGACTGGTTTGTTTGGTTTTGTTTTGTTTTTTGAGATAGAGCACTATGTCACCCTTGGTAGTGCCCTGGCATCACAGCTCACAGCACCTCAAACTCTTGGGCTGAAGCAATTCTCTTGCCTCAGCCTCCCAAATAGCTGGGACTACAAGCGCCCACCACAATGCCCAGCTACTCTTTGTTGCAGTTGTCATTGTTGTTTACCTGGCCCGGGCCGGGTTCGAACCTGCCAGCCTGGGTATACGTGGCTGGCGCCCTACCCACTGAACTACAGGCTGCCCTTTGTGGAATTTTTTAAGGAAAGTTCATTTGGTGACAGTCTGATTCCTCTATTGCAAAATTTTCATTAACTGAGTGGTTTCATCCATCGATAATTCTTTATTAGCTGCAAAATGGCAGCTTTCTAATTATATCATCCTGTCTGAGTCTATTTGGGTTGCTATAATAAAACATCATAAACTAGGTGGCTTATAAACAACAGACATTTATTTCTTCCAGTTTGGGAGGCTGAGAAGTCCAAGATCACAGCACCTGCAGACTCCGTGTCTGAGTCTGATGAGGGCCTGCTTTCTGGTTGAGAGCTGGTGCCTTCTCTGTGTGTCCTCACAGGGTGGAAAGGGCAAAGCAGCCCTCTGAGGTCTCTTTTACAATCCCACTTATGAAGGCAGAGCCACTTCCCAAAGGTGCCACCTCCTAACGCCATCATTTGAGTGACTGGGTTTTTAACATATGAACGGGAGGAGGGTATACACATTGGAACCTCAGCACATTTCTTCCACATTTATTAGCTAGAATGGTCCGCAAAGACCTTTCCTTCATCAATAAGGGCTATCTGCATACCTGAAAGTATAGTTCATTCCAGGAAGGCAGGATATATGCTTAATTCTTTTCGTTGACTTGCCTCTTTTTAGTGTGAAGAGGTGAAGGTCTAGTTACTTCTAGTTAATTTACAGATGGTTTGTTTTTAATCTTTTAAAAATTTCTCTTTTTAATGTTTCCATTATAAATCATGGGGGGTTATATATTAAGTGTGTGTCCAGACAATTGTCTCCGTTATTATTGCTGATGCTTATGTCGTGGGAGTCACTTCGTGTGAGCTCCTGTGTCCTTTTGATGGGACCATTAATCTTCAGTGGCTTTTTCCCTTTCCTGCATGATAAGGTGTCTCAAGCTGGCTTTGCGTGTTTCCTTTCCGGGCCTGGAATAAGCCATTCCTTCCAGGAGCCCTGGCTCCTCTTAGCTGGTAGTAAGTAGCATTTAGAGCGTGTATTTGTGTTTTTACTTGTAATGAAAACACACACAAGAAGCTATTAGCTGTGCTCACCTCTGGCTACAAAATGGATCAGCAGCAAGAAGGAGACTTTTTTCATTGCCTGTCTGTTTGAATTTCTTTTACAAAGTTACTTTACTTCTTTTACATGCATTACTTAAAACAAAATACTGATACCACCACTAGTTTAAAAATTAAACTGTCTCTAACAGTGAGGAGACCGTGCCCCAGGGGAAGGAAATCTCAGGAATCAGTGAGTAGGCTGGGAGGATGTCGTTGTTTACTTTGCTTTTATTCCCGAGGGAGAGGAGAGACTAGGGATTCCTCAGCCCGGAGGTGCTCCCACCACACAGGTCATCCCTGGAATATCAGCTCTACCTGCATGGACATCATCGATGGACACGTTTTTTCCCTTCTCAGCTCTGTGTCTTTGTCGTTACCGTTGTTTACAGGTTTGGGACACGACAGGCCTTAGAGATTGCTTATTATTTGTTTCCTAATCTTCCCTCTCCTTACTGTCCAAGTATCTCCCATGCCACAAAACCACCCCCTCGCTGCCTTGTTTTACCCAGAGCTGGCCAGTTTTGTCTCCACTGGGTGTTTTTGGTGGATTCTAAACAACAGCGTATCCGTGAATCATCTCTTTCCTTGACTCTTTGGGAGAGCCAAGGCTGGTCACAAGGCGGCAAGCAGACCAGTGTACCTGCTTTCAGAAGGGGACCACATTTTATGCCACCAGCAAAACTCTGATGCCTTGGCTCTCCCCAGGTGGTGGCAAATCCCAGCAGCAACAACAGCTGAGCAAAAGAAAGGCTGTGTACACGGAGGCGAAGAACTCACACTCCAAGGCCAAAGAGATAGAAGGGCGTTTCCAGCAGCTCCAGGCAAGTCACCCAGCGTTCTCACACCTCCTTTACCTCTTCACAGTCCCGCTGGATGTGAAGACTCAGCGAGCTCGTGCTGGTAGGGCACTTAGCACAACCCTACCACAGAGCAAGCAATCAATGTCAAAGCCGCTTCTGCTGCTGCTGATAACGATGCTGACTTTGACCATACTGGGGCTGGATCTTCCCTTTCACTGTGCTGCTCATAACCTTACATCTGTTTTCATAATGCTTTCAAAACTTTGAGGTTAGCCACGTACAAAGGAGTTTTTCAGTGGTTGTGGGGGTGGTTATCATTATTGCTGATGCTGTTGTTTTTAAGCTCCAAACAATAGCTCTCTTGCATGAGGGGGAAGCCCCTCCCAGGCAGTGTGGAGTAGTGAAAGCAGCACCAGCTTTACCCAGGCAGGCCTGGGCCCTAATTCCAGATCAGCCACTTGCTGGCGGGGTGGGGATTATGCACAATTATTTAATAATTTGGAGCCTCAGTATCTGTAAAGCAGACATAAAAATCATCAATTCACTTAACTACCATTATTAAGTTCTTCTTAGGAGCTAGATGCTGTGATAGGTGCCTGGTATATAAGGACAGAGAAAATTCATCCCTAAGTTTAAAGAAATGACCATTGGGTGAGATCAGACATGCAGAGAACAGTGGTTTGGAGCCTGGGCTTTGGAACTAGACAGACATGGGTTCAAATGTGAACTCTGACTTCACCAGCTACATGACTTTGGGCGAGTTAATCACCTTCACTGACCAACCCTTAGTTCCTTCATTTCAAAATGGAGATGGTAATACCAGCACCCACCTCCGGATGCCTCCAAGGCTTCAATCAGACCGTGATGTAAGACTTAGTTCAATGCTTAGTTCAATGCTAGCACCTACTACTTAGTTCAATGCTAGCACCCAGCAAAGGTTAGCTGCCACTGTGACGTGAACTCCCAGTGTTGCTGGTGCGGTGCAGAGAGTTTACACTGGTTCCACACCATAATTATATGGGGCAGCAGGGGCAGTGCTATGAGAGTCAGGGAAGGTTTCAGGAAGACTGTGATGCCTGGCAAGAGCCCTGAGAAGTGAGTGATGTCTGCCAAGAAGAGAAAGGAGAAGCAAACGGTGCACTCAGGATACACAGGGAGATCAGATGACAGGCGCATGTGGGACAAGGCAGCTTTGGAGAAGGACAGTGGCAGTAGGGGTAAGAGACGGCCAGAGCCTGATGTTGGCAGGACCCAGAGCACAGAGAGTCTTAAATGAAGTTCCAAGGAGCTTTCACTTTATTCTCGAGGGCACAGGAGCTATGAGGGCCTTTGCAGCAGAGGAATGTTGCTTCCAGATTTTCCTCCTAGAAAGGTTCTGTGGACTGCAGGTGGGATGGTGCGCTGGGAGAGCAGGCCTGGAGGCTGGGAGCTGGGAGCCCGTGCTGGCTGTCACCACAGCCCCAGAGAGAGGAGGAAGCCCCACCAAGGCAGGAGCAACAGGACTGAGTGGAGAGGAGGGTGCTATTGTCCCCCCAGGGCTCCCAGAAGAGCAGGTGAACGTGGTTTGTGAAGGCCACATGTGCTTTGGGAGTGTCAGGAAGAATCGTTATCCTCTCTCCTCTTCTCTGTCTCCTAAATTTTCCCTTCCTTCCCAACAGTCCCTCATCCCTCCTCTTACCACCCATTTCTCTTTTCTTCTTCTCTTTTTTTTTTTTTTTTTT
>NW_003852399.1:918178-959425 GCF_000181295.1 Otolemur garnettii
GGCTGGATTCGAACCTACCACCTTGGGTATACAGGCTGGCGCCTTAGCCACTTGAGTCACAGGCACCAAGCCTTCTTCTTCTCTTCTCTCTGTCTCTCTCTCTCTGAGATTTGCTTAGAGCAGGGACCTAGAAAATCTTGCTCTGGTTGGATCCAGATGCACAACATCTCAGAAAGATAAAGCAGGAAAGAGAAAATAAAGAAATTCACTCAAGTTCCAATGTTTCTAAAAAAAAAAAAAATTAAAACAAACACAAAACCTTCCCTCTGGGCATCAGGCCAAATCCACCACGTTTGCGCCTTATTTTGCAGGCTGCCTCTGTAACCAACAGAACAGCACGGCAAGCCTACAGTAGGTCAGGATGGGGCAGGCACTGGGATGCAGGGATGCAGGACCAAAGAAGCCCCTTCCCCCCACTGGGGCACTCAGAGTCTGTGCAGGAGATGCCAGGTAAACAAGAAATTCTAGCACAGCACAATCAATCTTAGAGCACAGGCACGTACAAAACCCTGCAGGACACTGATCATAACAACCAATTTACAGAGCTCTTACTAAGGACCAGGAGCTGTGCTAAGCCCTTTACATAAATCGCTGCATCAAAGCCTTAGAAAAGCTCGGCTTGTCCTGTTTGCCACCACATCCTTAGCACTTGGTATGAAGTCTGGCACACTGGGGCACTTGAGAAGTACGGGCCTGAGAACAACAACCCTGGGAGACCAGTCTTGGGATTGTCTCAGATGTAGAGACTGAGGCTCCAAGAAGTCAAGTCACTGGTCCACAGTCACACAAAAAGTAGCAGAGCTGGGAGTTAGGTCAGGTCTGGCTCAGCCTGGATCCTAACCTCTGTGCTTGTGGGCTGCTCACAGGAAAGGAGGCAATAAATTGCCTTGGAGGAAGCTTTCCAAGGGAGGTGATTCTGGAGCAGGCCCTGGAAGAGGAGCTGGGCAGGCAGATGAGCAGAGTGTATGGTGGGGAGCACAGCCCGTGTTTCTGATCACCAGCTGCATCTGGAGAAGCATTAGCAGCAGATGTAGCTGGACAAGTCTGGAGAGGCCAGATGGTCATAGGAAAGAATGAGATTCTCCTTTGCCCTCTGCTTCCCTTCTGTGGCTCTGATCTAGAAGGTTCCGGTGAACGGTGCAGGAGGTCCTTATGCCTGGGTTTGATTTCTTTTATAACTGGAGTTCTGGAACTTTTGTGTTGGCTGCAAAGTATAATACAGAATTTTCCTCCTAAGCAATTCTTTATCTTTGGCAACCCACTGGAGCGTGATTTTGGCACATGCATGTGACGTGGCAGGCACTCAGCTGGTGTCAGCCCAGGACACCCCATGGCTGTCACACCAGCTGCTCCACCCAGGGATCCTGCCAGAGCACCCGAGCCCATCACCGTCAATAACGTGTTCTCTTTGATTTCCCCGTTTCACTTTTGGTCTTCTGTGGAGAGGAGGGAGAGAGAGGGACCAGCCATGTTTTCTTTGTGTTTCTGATGTCATTGCTGGCATCACCAGTGCAGCTGTATCTCTCCTGGGACAGATGTCACTTGCTACCTTGAGGTCATGACAAAGTCACAGGGTTCAGAATCAGGACTCATCTGGAGTCCCAGATCTCCCAGACTGCCTTACTATATGACCTTGAGGAGAGACCCATTTAGCCTCTCCTAAGTACCAGTTCCCTGACCTGCACTTCAGAGGGACATTATGGGGTTTAACAACAATCTATCCAGCTAAATCCTCATGGTAGCCCTGGGTATAGTAGGTGCTCAATAAGTATAAAAATCATCTCACATAATTGTCTTCTGTCCATGCTCCTTGAGGGTAAAAACCATCTGAAATTTTCTTTGTTTCCCCCCATAATGCCACCCAAAGTGTCTTGTGCAAATTAGATTCTCCATAAATACTAGTTGAAGAATTAGTGATTGAGGAAAATGTGCAAATGAGTAAACAAATGAGAGGCGAACACGCGCCTCTCAACATTTGCCCATGGAATCCACTGATTCCAGTTCTCTCAAATCATCCATCTTGGTACACAAAAATGGATCCACAAAGCAGGCCAAGTTCTGCCACCCCCTCCTGGCTCTTTAGAAGCTTTGGGATACTAAAAATCTGGACACTCTCTTCTTCTAAATGCTCCAGAAATCTGGGCACTGCCTCAGCTCCTTGTCCTAGCACCAACCACAAAGCTCCAAGTGCCCTGGCCTGCAGAGGGTCCCTTCATTCCCAAGTCTAAATAGGGGGATGCCCACCCCAGATATGCAGAAAGGGGATCTCATTAGAAGACAGATAAATGAGAATCACTTAGAGAAAGCCCAGACTTCAATATACTCACTGATTTTAGTTCTAAAAAGCCCTGCCCCTCAGTACCTTGACTCACACCACAGCCATCCTGGTCAGAATGTTGGCATCAAGTCATTGGCAAAATGTCTGATTTTAAAAGGCCTTTGTCTCCTGGTCTCTGGATATCAACTCCTTCGCCCTCTGTCCCTCCCCGCCTCCTCCCCTAATTTGTACAAAAACATTACTTGTGGGAGTGTCCCCTAACCTTGGCACCATGGTGCAAAATGAAGTAATTGCACAATTAGAACTTAATTGCTAGATTTAATTTGGGGGGTCTTATTTTCTTTGCATCTCAATTGTTAAAAATGTGAATTTCCTGCCTTCAACCTTCTGAGGAGTTCCTTGTGTCTCACCCAGGAAGGGATGGGCTTGGGACTGGCAGGGAGAGAGTCAAACACAGCCAGACAGATTTTGCATCTCAAAGGGCATTTACAAAGTTAACCTGCCCCATACCTGCCTGGAAGCCAGCTGGGAGGGAAAGATTAACTCCGAGATTTGGTAGCAAAGGGCTTTTCCATTGAGCCCCAGATTTTCAGTGACCTGCAATGAATTTCCTGTCTGAGCTTGGCACATATGTAGCATATCGTTGCATTACCCGCCAGTCACTGAGGTCACATCATTGTCAGGTATGTAAACACCAAGCTATCCCATCTAAATCTTCAAATAGCCCCACCATAGGAGGGCAGCTACCTGTTTCTTCACAAACATGAGGAAACTGAAGCTCAGGGAGGTTTGGCCATTTGCCCAGGTCATGCCAATAGTGTTAGAGCTGGGCTAGGAAAGCAGGACCTAGATTTTTTTTCTTTCTCTCTTTCTTTTGTTGTTTTAACAAGCTTTACTGAGGTGTAATTTATGTGCCATAAAAGTCGCCCATCGTAAGATACAGTTCCATGACTTTCATTAAATGTATAACGTTGTACAACTCTCACTACAATACAGTTTTGAAACATTTCCATTATCCCCCCAAATTTTCCTTTATTAATTCCTTCTTCCTTTCCCAGCCCTGGACAACTATAGATCTGCTATCTAACACTATGAATTTGCCATCTTTGGACATTCCATGTAAAGGGAATCGTATAACGTGTAGGCATCTTTTGCACCTAACATCCTTCACTTAGCATTACACTTTCACACGTATCATACCATGTATTAGTAGTGCTGGGGGCCTAACACAGCCACACAACACAAAGGATCTCCTCTTCCTACACCCCTCCTCCTAAGACACAGACACAAAGGATCTGGCTAACCCACCTGAGAAGTTCCCTCCAAAAGACCCTAACCTGATAGACAATCTGTGGAATTCACCCACCCCAAAGGCCCCATATAAAAGTGGTCTCTAAGTGCCCACAGGCACAGATGCCATCTTTGCACTGCCCATGTGGGTCACCCTTCCCTTTCAATAAACTGGGCCTGAACATCTCTGTGACCTAGTATTGGGGTGCCATCATCTACACGTTTCAAGTAGTTTATTTATTCTTAGTGTTGAGTACTATTCCATGTAAATTTAATATTTATGATGCCTTTTTGTCAATTAAGATGGACTCTAAGGTCAAGGAAACAAGAGTTACTTACTGCTGTGGGTTTGGGGCTTGGAAGACAAGGCAACTTCCTAAATTTCAACAAGAAAACCCATGCCCTCACTAAACTCCCTAACAATAAAAAACTATCGAAAAATTGTCAGACCCCTCCTAATTCTAATTCACCACCTAGACCACTGTAACTGTGCTTTCTGGCATTCTTTCCTGGCTCAGCATCCATAGTTCAGTGGTTAGGGCGCCAGCCGTGTATACCAGGGCTGAAGAGTTCAAACCCCACCTGGGCCTGCTAAACAAACAAACAATAGCAACAACAACAACAAAAAAAATAGTCAGGCATTGTGGTGGCTCCTGAAATCCCAGCTAATAGGGAGGCTGCGGCAAGAGAATCACTTGAACCCAAGAGTTTGAGGTTGCTGTGAACTATGATGTCACAGCATTCTACAGAGGGCAACAAAGTGAAACTATGTCTCAAAAAAAATAAATAAATAAAACATTCTTTCCTTATAAGCAACTGCAGACCACAGCCAGTTTCAGCCATCTCATAGAGACTGCACAGAAACTCCTTTTGTGTCCTATAGTTCATTTCTTGACACAAAAAGCCAAATTCCACCTCATTTTAATGCTAAAACCCCACCCCAAAGTGAACATGGATGTACGTTACATGTTTCTTTACTGCACATGGGCTTGACCCTCTCATGAATACAGATAGGTTTTTCCCCAAACCTGCTGAATTGTGTAATATAGATGCTGTAAGGCATGAAAACCAACCTATCTTTCCCTTTTTGAAGACAGAGCGCTTAGATCCCTGCCAGAGACGATATATCTGCAAACTGATATCACCAATAAGGCTCTCCTTCCTACTATTTAGCCATCCTGGTGGTCTTCGGATGTCAGAAAGAATATATCACATTTCGTTCATCTGTATTCCAGTGGATGAACATTTGAATTGGCTTCAGTTTGGGGAGAAGCTACTTCTTCACCCTCCTCTCTCGAAAGGGCCTAGTATTACAGCCCCTCCGGGAAAGACAGTACTGTGAATCAATCTGGAAAACGAGAGGAAGAGTTTACACACCATTTTCCCTTTGCAAGAGCACTGACACCCTCCACACACCCCAATTCCCAATGCCACAGGCCTCCCTAATGGTCCAGGCAGCCCTTCCTCCAGCCTCTCAACAGCTGCTGTTGCCAACACTCTCCTTTCAGGCCCTGGAAGGGCAAAATCGGCAACTCACAGCCTGCACCATCTTCCCAGGCACCTCCTGAGGACTGACAGTGGGCAGTGGCCCAGAGCGCCTGCTCAGGAACCCAGCCCCATTCTGTCTTCAACCCCCACCAGTGATGGACACCTCAGGACATGATGGGAGTTTAGGCGCTGCTAACAGCAGAAGCTCTGGGAAGAGCCATTTTTCGGCACCCTTGACTCAGGGTTCCTATCTGAAACCTCCATATCACACCCCTTTTGTGTTGATGGTGAAATCTTGAATGCTAGAACTATGAGGATTCACTAGATAAAAGGTACTCTTTGGGAACTGCGTTACTCACTTGCCTTCTTTTACATTGGCCAAAGTTTAAATGGAAAGGATCATGCCTGCCCATGTTCTCTTAACTCCTCCCCGTGAGGCAAAGTCCTTGTGTTTCTCAGCAAACAAGCACCAGCGTGAGTCTATCTGTACCAAGGGCCTGCAAAGTGCAACCCATGGTCAAATCTAGACTACTACTTGGTTTTGAACAACAGCCTGTGAGGTAAAGATGGTATTCATTTACATTTTTAATGATTGGGGAGGAAATCAAAAGAAAAATAGTATTGTATGACACATGAAAATTGTATGTGATTTAAATTTCAGTGCTGCTAAATAAAGTTTTATTGCTCATTGTTTTGTATATTGTATGAAGAGTAGCTGTGACAGAGACTATATGGCCCATAAAAGGAAAAGGTCATTAACCCCTAGTTTATCCCATGTCACTTACTTCTTTCAGCAACTTTACATCCCATTTTCTTTCATAACCAATTTTTCCAACCATCTGACAGACGCCGCCATAATAGTCAGTGTCTGCTCCTGTTGAATGGGGTACCAACCCTAGCCCCTCCATAGTGGCACCCTGCCATACAACACAGTAGGTCCTGTCAGGACATAGATTTGTGTAAACTTTTGCCCCACTTCAACCAGCAGGAAGAATGGCACAGAGAGGGAGTATGAGATTTGAATTTAGACTGCCCGGGTATGAATCTTGGCTTCTCCATTTACCACCTCGATGGGTCTTACTCACTTCCCTCTCTGGAAGTGGGGGATACAGGTTGAACATCACTAATCCAAAAATCCAAATGCTGCAGTGCCAGGCACAATGGCTCATGCCTCTAATCCTCGCACTCAGGGAGGCTGAGGCTGGTAGACTCCTTGAACTCAGGTGTTTGAGAACAGCCTGCGCAAGCACAAGACCATATCTGTACTAAAAATAGAAAAACTAGCTAGGGGTAGTGGGCCCATCTGTAGTCCCAGCCACTCAGGAGGCTGAGGCAAGAGGATTCCTCAAGCCCAAGAGTTTAAGGTTTCTGTGAGCTATGATGCCATGGCACTCTATCCAGGGTAACAGAGTGAGATTCAGTCCCAAAAATAAAAAACAAACAAACAAAAATGCTCCAGTGAACATTTCCTTTAAGCACAATGTCATTGCTCAAAATTTTTCAATTTTGGAGCATTTTGGATTTTCAGATTAGGGATGCTGAACTAGTAAATATACCACAAATATTCCAATTCAAAAAAAAAAATCAAAGTCCAAAATGCTTCTGGTCCCAGCATTTCAGATAAAAGATACTCAGATAATGATAATATCCAGCAAATCAGATTGATGCAAGGATTAAATAAGAAGATATAGGTAAAGGGCTTAGTACACTGTCTATCACACGTAAGTACTCAGTAAATGTTGAGCCGCTGCTGTCGGCTTAAGCAGACAGGACATGGTCCCAAAACGTGGTGAGTATTTTTTCAGGAGCGTTATTCTTGGAGGCCAATCTCCCTTCTTCAGTCCTATTTTCCCTTTTACCCACTTCCTCCCTCCTGCCACCTGTCCTCTCCCTAAGTAGTATTAATGGCATCACATGCACCCTTTGCTGCCACTAAAACATTTTGAACCTCCATTTTCCCAACTGTGAAAAGAGACAGTCTTCTCCCAATCTACTTGACAGAGCTGCTGAGCAGGTGAAACCAGGGACTGGGCACACAGGATCAATTTGCTAAGTACTCTCTGAGGAGTTACTCAGGATTTTTAGTATCTTTGAAGCAAAGGAGACTTGGAGTGAGTTCTGGATTAACTAAAGATACATTCAAAGATATGTTCAAAGATACGATATCTGTGACTGTGCCCTTACTTGGAAATGGGGTCTTTACAGATATAATCAAGTTAAGATGGGATCATACTGGACTAGGGTGGGCCCTACATCCAATGATTGGTGTCCTTATAAGAAAAAGAAACTTGGACACAGACACAAAAGGAAAAACACCAGATGAGAATGGGGGCAGAAACTAGAATGATGCGGCTGTAAGCTGATGAATGCCCAGGATGGCCAGGAGCCATCAGGAGCTGGAGGAGGCAAGGCAGGTCCCCTAGAGCTTTCAGAGGGAGCCTGGCCCTACTTAAACCTTGACTTGGGATTTCTGGCCTCCAGGACTGTAGAAGAATAAACTTCTATTGTTTTAAGTGACTCAGTTGTACAAAGTGCAAGGTAACTCTTACCGGTTGCCTCCCAGACTGGTATTCATGCTTCTTGCCCTGATAAGGCCACCTCCCTAGCCAATTCCCCTAACACGAGCCCCAGACCACGCCCTGCCATCAGCCTCTCTCTGCTCATGTTTTCTTCCACCCGGTGTCACGTCTGTCACACCATTGCTGGCACGCAAGCATAAGGCAGCGCAGCACACTACGGCCTCACCACGGCAGATGCCAGGTGGCACAGTTGCCGACATCAGTGGGCACCCTGCCAGGGGTTTGTGTTTCAGCAAGGGACTTCTTTGCTGGTGGCTGTTGTTTAGTTGCAAAGCAGAGAAATGAAAAAGAAACAAGTTATAATTAGGGATGAGCTTCTACATGGCACTTAGGCCCCATTAAGCCTTGCCGAAAATGAAAAATTACCTCTGCTGTCCTGAGAGCCCAGGCTCATCTGTTATTAATGAAACCCCAAATAGAGTTCGGTGGAATAAGAGACCTTTCACTAAAAAGTAGAAGAAAATAGAAAATATCCATCCACTTTTCCTGGGATTTGGTGCTCCCTGAGCTGGTCCACCTCCCTGTCCTTGCTATTCTACTCCTTTCTCTGAGAATGTCCCTCCCCAGTCTCAGACTTTATCCAGTTCAAATGCCTCCTCCCTAGTGAAGACTCCCAAGATCAACACTAACTAGGGTGGCTTCATGGGCCTGCAACCTTCGCGGTCACACAGGCCCCTGTGTGCAGAAGGACCTCATGTTTGGTTTAATGCTCTACTATCACCATCTTAAAATTATTAACCAATTTCAAATCTGCAGCCTTGAATTTTCAGTTTGTACCAGTCTCCCCAAATTATGTAGCTGTCATAACTCCATCCAGTCAGGCAGAGCAGTCTTTCTTCCCTGTGGCCCCTGATAGGATGTTAGTGATCGGTAAATCTCTCTGTTATTCACTCAAGGAATATAGTCAAGCACCAGTTGAGGTGTCAGGCCCTGTTCTAGACAGTGGCAATTCATTGGCATCAGGGCAATCTTGTCCCTGCTATTGGAGCTAGCAATCTAGGCATGAGAGATGCAATAAACATATTAAATACAATGCAAGCAGATGAGAAATCCTCTTACTTTCTTGAAGTAACCATCAGTGTCTACGTGTATGTTGATTTCTACACACTTACCACTCCTCCAGTGCAGACCCAAATCCCCCAGCTGGCCTGTGGGGAATGTGGTCTGACATGCCCTGCCCCTACTCTGGCCCTAATCTCATCCGCCTTCTCTGAATCTCTCCCAACCTCTTTCAGCCCCCTACACACTGTTGTCACAGGCCTTTGCACATGCAGCTCCCTCTGCCTAAAATAATCTTCACTTAATAAACTCCTGTACATATTTCAAGTCTCAACACCAACATCGCCGCCTCCAGGAAGCCTTCCTGAATTATCCTAATCTTCCACATGCCATCCCACCCTAGCACCCCAGCTGTCGCCTCACCTGTGTACATGATCAATGCATTCGTGTGCACCTCCTCCCTCAGACTGGGGGCACTGCTGGAAGGGACACATGTGCTTTTTGCTTCCCATTATATCTCTAGCTCCCAGCCCTGTGCCTGAAACATAGAAAGTACTCAATTAACAGATGTTGAACTTAGCTGGCAAGAAAGAAGATGGGCTCTTGTTGAGACCAGGATGCAGTCCCCCAAGGCACTTGGCAATTATTGAATAGCAATTAAATAAAGGATTTCCTAGAAAGAAAAGCCCCTAGTTTGCTTCCTGTCTCTCCCAGATTCCTCTAACCAACTTCCCCTGGCCCACAGAAGTTTGTGCTTCCTGGTAATCCCACTCAGCCACTCTCTCCTATTCTGATCTAGAATGTGGAGAGCACCCCAAAGCCTGCTCCCCAGTAGGGAGCAGCGTTTTCAAAGAGACTTTAAAGTCATGAGCCTCAGATATGGCTCAATGGATGTGGCAGGGAATTCTGAAGCCCAGGACCCACCATTGATACAAACACATGCACACAAACACATAAACAGCATCTTTCAAGTGAACTGTTCTAAGGGTCTTCTCAAGAAAGTATGGCACTTGGAGTCTCACGAAAGCCACCAAATGGACCACTAGAAAAGCACCTCTCGATGCACTTTTAGTGCCTAAAGCCTGCACATGGCACAGATTTGCAGTGTGTGTGGATGCAAACCAACTGTTCTTGAAGTTGAACAAGAGCAGGGAGGACCTGAATTTCATGCACGGTGCTCATAAGCACACTTAAATACACACACGTGGAGTGCACAAATGATGTTCTCCGTCGATACTTGTGGGTGTGCTTCCTACCTGCCCGTTGGTCCTACCAAAGTCAGCATGATTCTCAAGCCCTGAGATGACAGTGGAAGGTGATAGTAGACACTGAAAATAGACAAAATGTCCAAAGGTGAATCTGCTGGAGATTCAAGAATAATGTAGAATGGAGTATTAGACTCTTTTTGCTCCCCACTCCATCACCAAAGGAATCAAGAACTACGAAGATAGGTTTTTATTTTTAATCTGACGGTAAAATAGAATGGATCACCTTTTTGGTAGTGAGTTTGAAATCCCAGGAGGTAGCTATGCCCAGGCTAGGCAAATACTCAAAGGAATTCATGCAGTGGACTTCCAGAATTGAGTAGAAGTACTGGATTCTAAGAGCCTATAATTATAATAAACATAACACAAACATACCCAGCTTTATACAAGTTCTATTAGTTCTTCTCTTATCATAATAAATTGTTAAATGTTGGCAGTCATCATTCACATAGACAATGTCTATGTACCAGGAACCACACACATGCTGTACATTGATCACCTCCTTTAAGTTTTGTAATACCATAATGCCCAGACACTTTAGCCCCTTTTATAAGATGAGAAACCAAGCCTTAAAGATAGTATCAATGAGAACTTTTCTTGATATCAATGACAGAACATCCAGTTCTAACTGCCTTTAAAAAAGAGAGAGAGGCATTTTGGGGGTTGATAACTGACAGGATAGGTAGAGAAGAGGGGCTTCAGCCTAGGAGTGATCTGGAGGCTCATAACACGTCAGGAGGACTCTGGCTGCATTTCTGACCGCTCCACCAGGCCTGGGCAGTCTCTGTGTGTTGGCTTCATCTTCAGCTGGCTCCCTACACTGCGTCAAAAGTGGCCAAAGAAGTTCTTGAGCACAAATCTTCTCTCATTACTGTTTTCCAGGGGGAAAGCACATATTCTTTGCCAGAAGCCCAAGCATTGGTCTCTTTTCCTCTCCTTGGACTACACTGTTAGATTTCCTTGGACCATACTGAGATTAGGAGATTTTCCTGGATTATCAAGTAAGCTATGAATGTCATACTAAGTGTCCTTATGAAAGAGACAGTAGGTTAGACACATCCAAAAAAAGAAGGAAGGTGGTGTGATCAGAGGCAGAGATCGGAGTGATGTAGCTATAAATCAAAGAATGTCAGAGCAGCCCCAGAACCTGGAAGAGGTGGGGTTTCCCCTAGAAACACTTTCCCCAGAGGAAGTGTCGCTCTGCCAAGACTTTGACTTTGGTCCAATGATACCGAATTCGGACATCTGGCCTCCAGAACTATGAGTGAATACAGTTTGTTGTGGTCAATTTTTACAGGAGCAATAGGGCACCTGAGACACACTCACATCATACTCCAACTTCAGCAGGGCACATGGGCGGTAGGAGATTTTCTGGAAGCCATTTCAATATCAGGGAAGCTAGCAATACATGTACTATATATGGAAAGTTACTATGAACAACGTAAACATAATCTTCCAAATAAACGAAGATGCAAACCCAGCTCAACTTGTCTTTCATCAGATTCTCAAAATTTCCTACTCCAACACTATTTATGGAGAGAAGAGGGGCAGGGGAGGAAAACTGGAGTGGAAAGAGAGTCGTTGTAGCCCAGACAGGTGATTTGGGGGGAAGGAATTTCAAGGGTTTTTCCTATCACTTTTAAGTATTTTTGTTAATACATAATAGATGTGCATATTGTCAGGGTATATATGACAATTTGACACATTCATGTAATCAAATACAGGGATAATTGAAATATCTATCACCTTATTCATCTTTTCTTCATGTCAGGAACATTTCAATTATTCTCTTCCAGCCATTTTTAAATGTACAATTAATGTTAACTATAGTCACCCTACTGATGTATCAAACACCAGGAACTGTAGTTTAAAGCCCTTAATTTTTGCATATTGTACAAAAATATATGAGTATATGCAGAAGTTGCTAGAGCCCCTTCCAAAACTTTGCAAGTGGCTCTGCAAACCACCTCCTGGTGTGCCTTTAACAGGGTCACTCTGGCCATGAGTTCAAACTAGACTATAGAAATGAGTGTAGAAACAGGAGGCTGTGCGCGGTGGGACACACCTGTAATCCCAGCACTCTAGGAGGCTGAGATGGGTGGATTGCTTGAGCTCAGGAGTTTGAGGTTGCTGTGAGCTATGACCTCGCAGCACTCTACTGAGGGCTACAAAGTGAGACTTTGTCTCAAAAAGAAGAGAGTAGTAACAGGAAACCTGCAAGAACGCACTTTTACTAACCAGGTGAGGCACAATGGCTGCTGACCAGCCAGATAGCAGAGGGGTCAGGAAGACATGGTCTGGTCAGGCCAAGGTATGTTGGTGTATTTTGAAGGTTGAGCCAGGATTTCCTGATGGATTGGATGTAGGGTGTGAGACAGCTAGAGTCACGGTGACTACACACTTTTGTTCTGAGCAGCTTGGAAGGATGGAAGATAAGGAAGACTTTTAAAACGTTCTATCCACTATCCTAACATAGGAACATACTCTTCTACCTTCCAAGACCTGGGAGAGTCCATGATATGAAAAGAGATTGAATCATCTTTTTCTTTTTTCCTTGGCTCTTCTTGTTGGCCTTTTTTCTCTCACATCTATTTCTCCCCACGCACAGTGGATTCTCTGGCCTCACACTCGATTCCTCGGCCTGCACCCTGGCTTGGTAGCTGAGCTACCTTTAAGTACCCAGCTTTGGTGGCAAAGGCTCTCCTGCCTCCCTGGGGAATGGCGCCCAGGGACTTTAGAGGAGGCTTCTGTGAGCGGACTGTGCCAACTAAGTGGCTCGTCCCCACCCACTGCCTCGCCCCCCTCCTTCTGTGCCTCTGACAGCCGGCTCCTCCCACAGACTGCCGGGAAAGGGAGCTGCATGCTGGAGAGCCCAAATGCCAGGATCTGTGCTCTCCCCGCAGAGTCTGGAAGTGAGATCCACAGCTAACGCTGGAATTCAGTGTGGGTGCTCTGTGTGTATACGTGTGTGCGAGCATGAGCGTGTGTGTGTGAGTGTGCACGTGTGTGTGTGTGTGTGTGTGTGTATGGGGACCCAGTGTCATTTTCAGTTCCAAGGCCTAAATCATATTTTCCATTGAAATTCACAGCATATAACTGTGAATTTTGTTTCCTAGGCCCACCAAATGCATCCAGTCTGTTGAAGGTACTCCCGAACCCGGCAATAATCTTAAGATGCAGGATGATAGCTACAACCTCTGCAGTAGGTGCGATTGTCTTCCCCAGGTCACCGGCAGGCTCTTTTCCAGCTCTAGGCTATGTCTTCTGCCTAGAACTCTCCTCCCCAGGAGCCCTGAGTGCCTCTCATCCCCTCATCCTTCACAGCTCAACTCAAATGTCACCTCCTCCAAGAACCTCCCTTGACCTTCATCCGCAGGAGCTCCCCCTGCCCACTCCATCACAGCCCTCTATTTTCTCTCTACATTTACCGTGATCTGATTGTTCTTTGGTCATCTGTCTACCTGATGAGGGCACGTCTTTCCCGCAGAACATGAGCGCTCCAGGGCAGGGCCCTCCTGTGCCTTCTTCACTCCCACACCTCAGGAACTAGACTAGGGTTCAATAAATGAAGCTCTGGAGTAGTTCCTCACTTTGTGCCTCCCCCCACAATCACTGTTTACCATGCAAGTGCAGTTCTCGTGCACACTGAAGGCCACACTGAGACTATTTGCCTGATCCTTGGTTGAGCTCACCAGGTGCCGTGAAGTAACAGGTGTTTAAGTACCTAAGAATGAGTGAAATGGCCTCTGCAGGATGTATTTGAACCAGATCCCCCAGATGACAAATGAGGCACTGAAGTAGTATGTTTGCAGGAATAGACCATCATTTGGAATTTTTAATAATGCTATATATACTGTAAAGCAAAATAAGAGAAATATCTAGCAGAGCAAATAATGTCAAATATTATCAAAAGTTCAATCTATTAACTCTATTCTCATTTTACTCCTTCAACAACAAATGATTGTGGGGCACGTGCTTTGTCTAGGTACTAAGCGCTGACAATACAATTTTGAGCCAGAAATACAAGTACAATCAGAAACAAAGCAAAAAGGAGACAGGCATGGTTCCTTGAGAGGATGAAAAGGAGACTGATGGTCTAGGAGGTCCCCAGGGTTAGGGCTTCCTTGAGGGACAGAACCTTGGATGAATAGGGATGAATAAGAGTTGGGGAGAGAATACATTTGACTGAAGGGAGTGTGGAAAGGTCCAGTAACTAGAAGAGAAAGCCAGTTTGAGAAATAAAGAGTGAGGGTGACCTCATGTGCAGAGAGAATTTTACGTCTCCATTTTTTATTTGAATGCCTTTTATTCTTACCTAATTGCTTGGGCTCAGTCTTTTAGTACCATGTTTAATAAAGTGGTGAGATTGATTAGGCTTTCTTTTCTTGCTCCTGATACTAGAGCAATTGTTTCACGGTTGAGTATAGTGGTATCTGGGGGCTTGTTTACATGACCTTGTTATGTTGAGATGCATACTTTTGAATGTATACCATTTTGAGTTTTTAATCACAAAAATGTATTTAATTTTGTCAAATGCTTTTAACAAAACTTCTGAGATGATTTTTTTAGAAAAGAGTGGAGGTGGGGGTACACATGCAAAAATTCAACAAACGTACTGTTAGAGCTGAACCAGTGGTTAAAATAAGAAAATACTTTGGTGTCACACAATAAATGCAGCCGCTGCCTTGGCACCTCAGTGCTCCTTCCCCAGACCCCCCAGGGGCCCCCCGGAGATCCAGCAGCCAAAGTGTTAACCCTGCCTAACAGGTTGGACCGCTGGAGGTATTAACAAGCACAGAGCAGCTAAGAGAAGACCCACAGGACTTTGCAGGACCCTGGTCCTTATCTAGGAGCTGTGGCAACACTGAGGTGCTGTGAGCTGAGAGGGTTGCCCTTGAAAAGGTTTATGGCAAAAAGGTGCAGAGAATGCATTAGGAGTAGGCTGCATTTTCAGTTGCTCAGAAAGGTGGTGACTTAGAGTAGGGTGCTAGAGCCAAAAATGAAGCAAGGGGTCTGATTCCAGAGATATTTAAGAGGGAAAATCAACAGGATACAAGCTAAGGACAAGGGAGGTATCAAGGATGAGATGTGTGGAGAGATGGAGGGAAGGCATGCCAGAGGGGCAGCTTTGGGATATATCTGAGATACGTTTTCTCCTAGTGAGCTAATAGAGGTAGGTAGCATCAAAGGCTGCCAATCAGAGAGCGAGACAGCCTGGCATCGTGTGCCCCCACCAGACACTCACAGTAACAACTGTGAAGCGGTCTCCCAAAGTATCAAAGACAAATTTGATTAAGCTCCTAGACCTCTAAATAAATGTCAAATAGAAATTTCTGCAACAATGTCATGTTCTGTAACTCGTACTGTATGGTAGTAATTGCCACATGTCACTCCTGAGCCCTCAGAATTTAATTAATTTAAATTTTAATCACCTCACCTGTCTAATGGCTACTATATACAACAATGAAGCTCAAACTACCAATTTTCAGGAAACATGGAGGGAAAAACTGTACCCTCGGCATGCCGAATTCAGACAGGAGAGATTCTACGGGACAAATAAGAAACAGTTTCTTCTACAAATAAATCAGATTGAAAAAGAGAGGGCTGGGCAATCTACAGTTAAAGGATACTTAAAAACATATTAATCCTATCACAATGTGTGGGTCTTACCTAGATCCTGATTTAAAAGAAAAAATTCTAAAGAAAAAAGATGACATTTACTAGATAATTAAAAATTTAAATACCACTTATATAACTGATGATATTAAGGAAATATTAATCTTTTAGGGTGATAAAAGCATTGAGGTTATGTTTATTAAAAGTTCTTCTTTTGTAAGTGATACATGCTGAAATCTTTATGGATGGTGTTGTATGACACCTTGCATTTGCTTGGAAATAATTAAGGGAGGGAGGATTGTTTGGCTTGAGATAAGGCAGGATAGGCCAACCCCCTGCACTGTCAGGGGTTGGAGTGGGTTCATGCAGGTTTAGGACCACTTCCCCGTGATTACGAGTTAAAAATTGAATTAAGCAAAATTAGGCATCCTTCAAAAGATATTTTAGGCATAGTTGTAGCTTTGTCATGTGAGGCCCTCATGGACACACTATCACAGTATCCCCTCATCCCACCTTTCACAGCAACAGGAGACAATTTGAGAGCATTTCAGAGACTACTCTTTTCTCCAACTCCTTTTGAGTCTAGTGAAAGTGAAATAAAACGTAATGAAAGATGCTCTTTCATCTTTACCTGCAAAACATCTGCCTCTAAGGAGAGTCATTTCTCACTCTTTCCAAAACTGTAGTACTTTCTCCCAGAATAGTTTCAAACTCAGTCAAGCACCATCCTGACCTTCAGTTTCAGCTACCCCACCACCACCACCACCACCCTGACTCACCCCCAGCTCTGGGCTTCATGCCTGAGCCACGTTCACTTTTCTTGCCTAGGCCTCTTGCATGAACAGCTAGTGGGCGTGGAACATCACTCTGTCTTGTCCTCAGACAATGAGGAACAGTAGGTGCTAACACAGAACTTGAACATGAGTTTCCACAAATTCAGTAAACAAAGTTACAAAACCAAATGTCCTTCCCCTGCCACTTAATGAGGGACATCCTTCATAGGCTGTCGCCCTCTCTCTGCAGTGATCCTGAGGCTTAGGTCTATGAGTTTTAGGGCGCTAATATCTTGTTTGAGCCACTGGTACATTTCCTTGAGCAAAGACCATAGATCAGTGGCTTAAACAAGAGCTTGTTTATTTCTCACTCAGCAGGAGGTTCTCAGTGAAAATGGGTTTTTCTGTTCCATGACTGGGCCCAGGTACATCACCGACCAGGTCCTGAAACACAGTTTGGTTATAGCTGCTCTAAGGTGCTGTATTCAGGACCGAGATTCTCCCGGGAACTGTCCATTTCTGCTCACTATAGGCTCCATCTGGCCAAAACTATCACCTGGAACATGAAATGTTGCAAACAAAATCAAGACTCAATAAATATTAGTTTAATTGGTTTCACTATATTTGTGCCTATAAATACAAATACATGTGTATGTATATATGTGAATGTCATTATGCAAAGATTCCTGCCAAAACAGCATATGGGAAATTGTTTAATAGACATAAGAATATAAAACAAGGGAAGAGTCAGTTGAAAACTGCTCCATAGGGCAGCACCTGCGGCTCAGCGGGTAGGGCGCTGGCCGCATATACCAAGGGTGGTGGGTTCGAACCCAGCCCTGGCGAAACTACAACAAAAAAAAAAAAGAAGAAGAAGAAGAAAGAAAAGAAAACTGCTCCATCGTTAAAGTTATTCTTCCTCCAGAAAAAGTATCCAATGTACACACACCTATTATGAAATTAATTTAAACCTTTTTATATGAAAGCTATAACCTAATGACAACCTAAGGATATGGGGAGGGGGGAGGGAGGGGGGAGAGGGGGGAGGGAGGGGGATTCGAGGGTTCACTTCTGTGGTTCATCTTGCAAGGGTACAAGTGAATCTTTCTATGAGTAGAATATGAATGTTTTGACATAATAACTAAGAAAGTTACATGAAGGCTATGTTAACCAGTTTGATGGAAGTGTCTTGGATTGTGTGTGAAAACACCACACTGTACCCCCAAAGTGCATCAATGTACAAAGTTACCATTCAATTAAAAAAAAAATATATATATATATATAATGAGAAAAAAAAAAAGTTATTCTTCCTCCAATGAGCCTTGGAAGATAAACTGTCCACACCTCAAGAGGATGCTGGGTGTTGGTATGTCGTCATGCGAGGTATTTGTCACACTCTCCCTGCATTTGCTTCCCATCTCTCTGCCCACACTTTCATCTTCTTTATGAATCTCTCTTTATCTTACTGTTTCTCACATGACGAGGCTTCTGGTGTTCCCACCCTGATCCCTTTCCTCTTCAGCATATACACTCTCCCTGGTGGGGTCCACCACTCCCAGGGGCTTGGTTCCCGTCTATAGATCCCCAACACAGCTCACGAACCCAGATGGTTTCCCAGAGCTCCAGTCCTGTGGCATGGTTCCCTCCTTGGGGAGATCTGCTTCAGCTTAACCCTTTTCAAAGCCCTGGTCCCTCATTTTCTCCCCTCAGTCTCTTGTTTCTGGGGTTCCCAAGGTGCGGAGGTAGGATCAGGCTGCACTCCTCTGCCCCCCTCTGCCCCCAGCTCTCTGGGGGGTAGTGGACGAAAAGGTTCAGAACTTGGGGAAGATGGTAGAAGGATGGTTGGGAGAGAGCCATGCTTGCTTGTCCTCCTCTTACAAACCCTGGAGAGGGACATCTGCCCCCACTGTTTGATGCTTGGCACTCCTTTGTCCTCAGCTGGGGGTCTGCATGCCAATCCCATGGCAAAAGAAAAAGTCCTATACAATCTCCTTCCCTGCTCTCTAGCACCCAGGTAAGTTTTCACATCTCCTAACAAAGCCAATAATCTATAGGTAAACATCTTTCCAAAATTCCCGTTATTCGCATATCATCCCCAAGCTGTTCTTGCCTTCCTGACTGCACTTGATATGTGCAGAGCCCTCCAGCCGTGCCCCCTTCCAATCTCATCTCCATGCCCCCTGGACCTCGACTTCATACCATTTAGTTGTAGAAGTAAAACATAATTGCCCTTCAAATAACACAAAAATGTAAAAGTAATAGCCCTCCACTTCAACAATATCTACCCAGCATTAGCATTAATAAACATTAAACTTTTATTAATTAGTATAAATGTTATATATCGATCCTGAATTTGGAGGGGGAAAACAATCCTAAACCCTAGGAAATGGTATAAAATGAAAAGTAAAAGCCTCCCACTTTCCCTCTTTTTCCGACTCTACTTCTCAGAATTAGCTACTGACAATCAGTTCTTACATATCCTTCCTAAAATTCTTTGGGCACATGAATACAGGTAGAAACACACAAATGCAGAAACCCCTTGTCTCCTCACACAGATGGAATCATACTATGTTTTGCCTTTTTCACTTGACAAGAAATCTTAGTGACTTTTCACGTGAGCACAAATAGATCCAGCCTCCTTTTCAATGGCTGCATCATCAGCTTCACACCAATGTACCGTAATTTCTTTAACCAGTCCTCTTTGATGGCTACCCAGGGGGTAAGACACAAGACATATCAAGTCTATCACTGTGATGGTTAGTTTCACATGTCAACTTGTGTAGGCTCTAGTACCCAGTTATTTAATCAAACACTAATCTAGGTGCTATTGTGCAGGTATTTTACAGATGTAGTTAATATCAACTATCAGCTGGCTTGGAAATCAGATTGTCCTTGATAACATGAATCAGCCTCATCCAATCAGTTGAAGGCCTTACGAGCAAAAACTGGAGTTTTTCAGGGAAACCTCAAGCCTACAGCGTCCCCTCCTACCTGAGTTTCCAGCCTGCTCTATGGCCCTGCAAACTCAAGACTTACCAGTCCTACGAAAGCCTGTGAGCCAGTCCCTTACAATAAATCTCTTTAAGATAAAGCTCTTTAAATCTCTTTAAATTCCTTAAAATACATCACAAATACAGATATAATACACTGTATATATTATATTACATATAGCTTTATAATGTGTATATGTATATTCATAGAACATATATAAATGTATACAAGAGGACAATACATAGATGTGTATACATATCTTGAAGGTTAATTTTAGGTGTCAGTTTGACTGGTTTGAGACACCTCTGGCAGGTGAAGTGTTGTTCTGGGGATGTTTATGAGGGTATTTCCAGAGACAGGGGATTAAGAGAGGAAGACCCGCCCTGACTGTGAGTGGCTCCTTCCAGTGGGTGAGGGGGCCCCTGGGGCAAAATGGGCAGAGAAGAAATATTGGCCCTCATTCTGCTCTCTCTCCCTTCCAGAGTGGGACCTTTCCTCTCAGCTTGCCTTTGGGGGGCGGGGGTTGTTGTTTGTTTGTTTGTTTGTTTTGTTTTGAGACAGATTTTCACTCTGTTGTTCTAGGCTAGAGTGCCCTGGCAGCTAAACTTGCAGTCACTTCAAACTCCTGGGCTCAAGAGATCCTCCTGCCTCAGCCTCCCAAGTAGTGGGACTACTGACATCTGCCACAAAGCCCAGCTAGTTCTTCTACTTTTGGTAGAGATGGGGTCTTGCTCTTGCTCAGGCTGGTCTCCAATTGAGCTCAAGCAATCCACCTGCCGTGGCCTTCCAACGTGTTAGACTGGACATCAGACTCCAGGTTCCCCCCCTTCAGCACTCTGGGACTTGCAGCAGCATTTCCCAGGGTCTCTCAGCCTGACCAGGGCTGCAGTGTTGACTTCCCAGGCCCTGAGGAGGACAGGCTATGGTGGTGTTAGGTAATAGGAGCTCTGGCTCTTCTAGGTAAAAGGGTGCCCCGCTTTGATACTATCTCAAACAACTGCTCCACCTGGGGAGAAGAACAAGGCAGGCCACTCCCTTTTGGTGTTCCCACCCTTAGTGCCATCTGGAACAACTGCTACATCTGAAGGAGGCAATGCTTTGTCAATCTGGGAATTCCCTCGCCCCCTCCAGGTGGGCTTTCGGAGAGAGAGCTCATATACACAGACAGAATTGAAGACATCTGTTGACCATTTAGTGCCATCCTGAGAGCCCGCCCCCAGACTGGGCTAATAAAAGAAAACCTGAGAGCGGACATAGGGGAGTAAGCCAGGTGTCAGCCTGTCACTCCTGCTTCATAGTATAGAGAGGCTCACATGAGATTGTTCCTGTGGTCACTCTGTCCTATTGCCCTGCTGGTGACTTTTCCCTCCTAAGGAGCCAAAGAACCAGGGCAATAGAACCAGGAGGCTGGACTTAACACTTTGATGTTTCTGGTCATTCTTCATTTGGCCAAGAGCACACCAAGAACTGAGGGCCAGCTGCCACCCTGACAGTGGGACTTCTCTGCAACAGCGTGAGAAGTCCCCTAGCAAATCCTCATAGCGCACTATCCTGATTCTCTGCAGAACTCTGACCCATCCATACCCAATACATCCCACAGGCCTATTTCTGGGGAACCCAACCTGACAGATCAGTCCTTTTGCAGGTTCCTCAGCAATCCGCCCACTTCAAAGTTCTCAGAAGGATGCCTTCCTGGGACACAGCGCAGCCTGATTTGGCCTTGAATTCCCCTCCACTCTTATCCCACCCCCTAATGCCTTCCCTAATAAAGCACTTTGTACTCTCCAGATTGCCTCACCTCCCATCCTTTCCACCACCACCACACTTTTCCCAGCCATCTCCTGCTCTTCCTCCAGTCTTGTCTAAAATCCTACCTTCCTCCTATGAGAAGCCTTGTCTGCCCCTCTAAGATTGGATTAGGTGACATTTCCCTTGAAGCCCCAGAGTCCCCAGTAACTGCCATGAGTTGCTTGGCATCAATATGGAGAACACGTTGCTCTAGACTAGCAGTTCTCAACCTGTGGGTTGAGACCCACAGGTATTAAAGGGTCGCAACATTAGGAAAGTTGAGAACCACTGCTCTAGACCAACAATCTGGCTGGTGTGGTCTGACAGTGAAAGATACGTATGGGAAAAACTGGACAGAATGTTTGAAACCAAGACTACTTTCAGAAGACTGGGAACATTTGGTCTTGGTGGATAATGAGGGAAATATTATTCAACAAACATGTACTGGCCACCTACAAAGTCCCAGGCACTGGACTGTTACTGACGGACAGATGAGCAAGACACATCCAAGTGTAAAATCTGAGTGAGTGCCGAGCTGCTCCTGGGATGTGGAAACAGGTCCTGACTCCAAAGGAACCTGGATCACAGGAGCCAACAACACTTAGCAAGTGCTGGGCCCTCTTCTGAGCAAGTGACATGCCCTAACTCATTCAGTTACTCCTTGCAAACACAGTATCTCAGATTCAAAACATTTCTTTTAATTTCCTAAAAAAAATGTAAAGCTAAAAAAATCCCTAGAGGATCTCAGATCAGTGCCCTGGGTGCAGAGGCTGAGGCAGGGTTCCGGTGCACTCGGTTTATTGAGGGTGTGCTCTGGGAAAAAGAGGAGATGGGAGCAGGGCAGGGAGGGGAGAGCAAGGCAAGGCTGAGGCAGGTATCCACTGAAGTCCACCTCAGTCTGGTCCCACGGAGCTCTGCAGCACGCACCATACTGCCAAGCTAGTCCTACTGTGAGGCAGCAGTGGTCTGACTTCACGGCCCCGTTAGGCAGCCATTGGCTGCTGGCTGCCCCTACAATTAGGGAAGGATGGATGTATCCCCCTGGGGCAGGGCTCCATCCACTCTAAGACTATTTTCTGGAGAAGGGGCAGCACTGGCCACTTAGCAACCAACCCTCACAGCAGCCAAAGGGTGGTTACCGAGGCCTGGTGAAGAGCATCGGAGCAGAGCACCCAGCATCCACTGCAAGGAGGGACTGTTATTGTCACCCCTATGTTGCCAAAGAGGAAACTAAGGCCTAGGGGATGACCCACACCCATAGCTGGAAGTGATGGCATCATGGCCCGTGGAAGCACTGTGGGTTTCACTGGGTCCTAGAAGTCATGGGCCTTAGCTCACAGTTTGCTAGGCTTCTCAGAAATACAGAAAATCCAGAAGTTCTCATGATTTCTCTAAAAAAGGCAGATAGGACTAAGCCCTTATTTACACAGAGGACCACCAGGAACTTGCCAGAAGGCAGAGCTATTAAGTGAGTCTCATGGGAAAGGGCCAGGGGTGTGAAAGGTCGGGGCTATAGGCTGCTCATACTTAGACTTTAATGCCAAGACACAGAGCGATATCTGGATTCTGTAAATTCAGGGACAGCCATGCTTGGGGATCCAATGTTCCACATTCAGTGTGGTGCTGAAGAAAAGCTCAGACACCGCAGCTCACCTGGCAGTGATGATGTTCACCATGCCACCTCCCAGCTGGGCAACCTTGGGCATGTTACTTCATCTCTCTGTGCCTCAGCTTCCTTATCTATAAACTAAGATAACAGCAATACGGACCGGGCAGGGTTGCAGTGAGAATTGAATCAGTCAGTATTTGTAAAGCATTTACAACCATGCCTGGAACATAACAAGCACTTCATTTATGTTCATTAAACAACAAAACAAGGACACAAGAAATTGTTGAATGAATGCAACCTGACAAACCCTGGGCTCCCATCCTAGCGCCGTCATGAATAGGCCACACAGCCTAAGCCTTGATGCTAAGTGTAGTCTGTGGACCAGCAGCTGCCCTGGGAGCAGAATCTCAGGCCACAGCCCAGACCTTCTGAATCAGAATCTGCATCTTCGCAGTTGTCTCAGGAGAGCCGTGCTCGTGTTGAAGTGAGAGATAGCAGCCCTCGTGCCGGTGTTGCTGCCCCTCTTCTGCACTCTGTGCCGGGGGAGAGGGAGCTAGGTCCCTGGACTCCGCAGGAAGGATGCGTTCACATTTGACTTGCATGGACTGAGACCGCCAGCATCCCTTGCCCATCACTCTGCCTTGCTTTCACACCTCCCAGAGGAGGTGCTTGGAACAGACATGGCCCTGAGCTGCACATGGCTTTCCCTCCCTGGGAGTGTACAGTGGTCCATCCAGAATCAGGTTAGAATCAGGCTGGGAGTGAAGGGAGCATCAGCTGCCTCAGGAGCATCAGCTTCTGAACTGATCGCAAAGTCTTTAGTCATGTCCCCTGAATCCATCCTCCACCCTGACCCCACACTCAACTCTCTAGGGCTATGGGCTCTGTCCCTCATTTCCCTTCAGTGGCTTGATAGCTTTTGATGAGCAAGGAGGAGGGCAGTGTCCTAGGCTGAGCAGAGCTTTTAGAGAGGCACGGGGGTGGAATATAGTGATGTGTTCGGGGCGTCACACCTTGAGAGGTGCAGTCCTTAGTGCCCGGAAAACCCTTTCTTCTCTACTTCCCACTGACAGGCTCAGCTGTGTCCTTAAGCTCCAAGCTATCACAAACCCCTCTCTGAAGCTGCTCTTACCCCATCCAGGCAGAGGTAAAAGCTCCTTTCTCTGTGGACCAGAAGCATTTTGTGAACAAGTCAATGCCTGGAGCACAGCAGATAGAGACTGTATCTCGGGTTTCTAGTCTGGCCCTTCACATGTTGTGAGCGCTGTCTAAGTGTTTGCTGATGGAATGAATGACCACCTCACTTCCTTTCCTTATACCTCACACTTCAGTGCCCCATAGGTAGGAGTAGCCATTACACAGCTGCTGTGTTGCTTTCAAAGCCTGAAGACTATTTCACAGAAAGAGTGTCCCATCCTTTATTTAGGGGGCCCTCTGTTGTTATACACAGGATGTCTCCAAAGTAGTGCTAAAGTCTTCATATACAGGGAAAATGGGAAATTATAGCTAAAAGTACCTTTATTTACAAAATATTCATTCTAAAATTTTACAAAGAGTTGACCAACACATACAGAATATTTTGTAAATATTTTGTAAAATAAATTTTTATAATGAATATTTTGTTAATAAAGGTACCTTTAGCTACAATTTCCCATCTTCCCTACATATGGGGACATCAGGAGCGACTTTTGGGACACCCTGCATAACAATTATTATTTGGAATCCTTTTTCACTAATAATATCCTTATGCCATGTTATTAAGTAGCTATGTGGAGGTAGTAGTAGGATAAATTCTTTAGAAGTGAAACTACTGGTCAGGGGTTATGAGTCTTTTTTCATTCTGAGGGACATTGTTTAATGGCCCTATAAAGAGGTCATACCAGTTTGTACTCCCACAACAGAGACACAGAGTACTGGTCTCCCCACCCTTAACGGCAATGTGTTAGCAAATATCTTCAGTTTTGCCCATTTTCTAGGTAAGATGGTCTCCCACAAGAGTTTTAGTTTGCTTTTTTTTTTTTTAGCAGTGGGAATCAGTACCTTTCATGTGTGTGAAGGCCACTAGTATTTATTTTTCTATGAACTTGAAACTCTGCTCATGTCCTCTGCTTTCCTTTTGTGGCGTTAGTCTTTTTCCTTAATCATCCATGAAAGTTTGTGTAGGCATTGAGGAAATGAGCTTGTATCTCACATGTTGGAAACATTTTTTCCAACCAAGTTTGGTGCTTATCTTTTAACTTTCAAGTAATTTTTGTCATGCAGAAAATTTTAATTTGATGCTATCGTATGTGTCAGTCTTCTCATATGGACTCTGGATTTTATATCATGTTTAAGAAGGCAAAGTTCTTCCCCATTTGGATATTATTTAAATAAAATCTCCCATGTTTTCTTTTAATACTTTTATGAGTCTTTTTAAAAATTAAAATCTTTGCTCCATCTGGAACTTATCTTGGTATAAGGAACTAAAAGGAGATCTAAACTTTGCGTTAGATAGCTACCATTTGTCTAAACATAACACCATCTACTAAATAATCTCCTTTCCTCCCACTGATTGAAATATACTCTTAATCACAAACAAAATTTGCCTGTGTGTTTGGATCTATTTATGGACTCTCCACATTGTTTTATTGGTTTATCTGTCTGTTCATGCACCATTACCAAACAGCTTAATTTCTTTCAGCTTTATAATATATTTCAGTATCTTTCAGGCCAAGATTATCTTTGACTTTTCCAAATTTATATAATTTTTCTCATCTGCCTCTTTTTCCATATAAACTTTAGTATGTCTAACTCTAGAAAATAATTTTATTTTCTAATTGGGATTATATTAAATTTAAATATTAATTTAGGGGACAATCGGCTTACATTTGGGGATAATATGGAGCTTCCTCTCTTACAGATGTGTCTTCCCATTTATTCTCATGTTTGTATATATCTTTTGGTAGTGTCTTCAAATTTAATTCATGTATAGTACATCTTACACATAGCTTGATAACTGTATTCTCAGGTATGTAATCTGTAGCTATTATAAATGGACTATTCTTTCTTTTTATCTTTTTGTCTGTTTATTATGTTGGAAGAGACGGATTTTTGTTACCCAAATACCTTACTGAATTCTATTGTTCATAATGTCTTTAAGTTGAGTGTCCTGGTGTTTTGAGCATAAACTCGTATCTGTACCTATAATAAATTTGCCTCCCTTACTGTTTACATCTTTTACTGCTTTCTTCTTTCTAATCCCATCACCTATGCCTACGACCGTTGCCCAGTACGATACAGATCACGGACGTGCCCTGCTGTTACCTTTAATGGGGCTACTTCTGGGGTTTCACAACTTAGCATATGGTGTCTGTGTGCACCCCATTGTTTTTACAGCTGGGCTGGGAGAGGGTGGTGCAAGACAAACGAGCAGAGCAGGTGAATTCTGTGTCCCCAGCCTGGACACCCACAGAGATAGATGTATCCTCCTCCCTCCGCCTCTTCCAAGCTCTACAACAGTCCCCTTCCCTGGGATCTTCCCAGGCCAGGGATCTCTTCCTTCCCTCACTTGCCGGAACTCAGATTGTGGTCCCAGCCCAGTACTATACTTCTGAGCTTCTCTTCTCTCACTTGCAAAGTAAAGTAGGAATAGCAATTCTGCCTACCTCCCAAGGTGGTGGTGAAAACCGCCTTTTGTCAACAATGATGCAACCATGAAAAGTTATCATTCTTGAGAGGGTTTAGCCAACAGTTGGTCCTCCTGCCATGCAAATCATCCTTGGAACAACAGCCTATAGCTTTGTTTTCTTTTTTTAAGTCTCTCTATGTTGCCCTCAGTAGAGGGCTGTGGCATCACAGCTCACAGCAATCTCAAACTCTTGAGCTTAAGCAATTCTCTTGCCTCAGCCTCCAAAAGAGCTAGGACTACAGGTGCCTACCACGATGCCCAGCCTTTTTTTGGTTGTAGTTGGCATTGTTGTTTGGAAGACCCGGGCTGTGTTTGAACCAGCTGCTGAGCTACAGGCACTGAGCCACAGCCCATAGCTTTGTAACCAAATGCAAACTGAGCAGAGTCATGTACAAGGAGAGAGAGGCTGCAGGATCCTTTCCCTTTAACCCACATCCAGGGGTGACACCACAGGCTCTTGAGACCTGGATGAAACTCCAGTCCTGTTGTCCTGGCTCTCTTAACCCCTGAAGCAGACCCCTGCACTTCCAGGAAAGGAAAATAAATGATCATGGCATTTCTGACTGACACGCCGGGGCCTTTGAAGACAAGACTGCATTTCTACAGGTCAAGCTGGGCAGGAAGAACCTTGATAGCCATGGGCAAATGCTTCCAGAGATGCCTGCCTGCCACTGCCAATCTGCCAGCCCCACACCATGACTGAATAGCTGCAGGGAGAGGCTCCAGGTCGTTAAAACTAGACAGCCACTACTGACATCCTAAAGTACTTTTTAAAATGCCATAACAATAAATTAAAAGGGAAGAAAAAGATGTCCGCCACCATGATAAGTGTAAAACACACCATTCTTTAGCAAATTGATAAGAAATCATCAAGATTATGAATGGAGAAATGGACAAGGACATGAACAGCCTCCAGAAGAAACAGCCAAGAAATACACGAGTTTTTTCTTCCCCCTTTTTACTTATTTATAGCTTCTCCGTGTTCTGTAAGGAACATTGATATTACCTTGGCAGTCAGAAAAGTAATATTTTATTAATCTAGACAGCTATTTTGAAAAAGGCCTAAGGCTTCTTCCTTGCTGTCATGTTCTACAACAAAACAGCCCCTGCTGTGTGCTTACACATCAGAAACCCACCCCTGCTTGGCGTGTAGCTTAGGAGCCACACTGGGTGCAGAGGGGAAGGCCGGGGAGTGGGGACGCAGAGGAGACAGAAGACCCGGAACAAGGAAGGAAAAGGATCCAGAATGTACTGCCAGATGCCTGAGACTTAGGTATCAGCTATGTGACCTTGACCAACATACTTAAGCTCACTAAGATTCCTTACTTTGTCTGTAAACTGGAGAAATAGTGCATACCTTTCAGGATTATTGTGGGAAATAACCAAGGTAATTTAGTGTGGAAAGGAATCAGCTTCATGGTAAATATTTAATAGTGTAAGATTCAAATGACAGTGCTCTTGTCAGTAAAAAAAGAGGCATCCTGGGCTAATACAAGGAGGATTCTAGATGGCAATTGGGTCCTAGTCTGAGGGACTTACTGTGTGGCCATGGGCATGTCCTGTCACTCCTACATCCCAGATAAACTCTGAAGCCTCTTCCAACTCAGACACATGGAGTCTTGTTCTTAGACAATTCCTGCTAGCCCGCCCTGTCGCAGCTCATTCTCCTAGCCACCACCCTCATTCAGATGGGATCCTAATATCACAGTGTCTTAACTCACAGCTAGACTCTAGGGGTAGGAAGTTCTCTGCTGAAGGGTTGGCCCTCCCTTCCCCAAGAAAGATGACTTTTTGTTTGGGCCTCACAGCCATTTCCATGGAGACAGGACAGAGGAGAAGGGTGATTAAACGTCCTTCCTCTAGGAAAAACTCCTCCCTTCCCCAGGGAGCCCTCACTTGAGTGACGCAGTTTCCTGGATCCACTGAAACCACGAGGCCTTCCCACCCCAGCTGCTGTGCTGAGGAACAGGGCCAGGCAGCCCCTGTGAGGTGACTCCCCGGGAAGCCAGGCCTACCTCAGTCTGGCTCTGCCTGTACCTGGGCAGATTTATCTGGTCACCGGCAGATCCCGTCTCTCTACAGGTACCTGCTTGCCAGCATACAGGAGGAATTTTCCACCAGCCTTGTTCTGGTTGCCAAGCCTGCAGCATCAGAAGACTACACCCCCCAGAGAAGGCCTGGGGTGGACTGTCTTTTCTCTTGGCAGAGTTCAGACTGTGCCACACATTTATCTGGACAAGGCAGGACACGTGCCCTGTGATGGTTTTGACACTCCATCCTTCTACCACCTTGGAGCGGCGTCCGCCTTGGACCACCCTCAAGTCATCAGGGTCAGTCTTGTTAGCCGCCCTTCCTGCTTCTCCTTTCCACGCTGCACCCTTGGGTGCCCAGGTTCCCTCCTACTTGGGAAAACCATGGACATTGGAATCTCCCATTCAAATACCAGCTCTGTCACTCTGTCTCTGTTTTCTTGTCTGTAACATGGGAACAATAAAAGCTGCCTCACAGAGTTTTACGTATTCAACAAATGCTTCCTGACCATCTACTCAAGTGCCAAGCATCGTTCAGAGGCACTACCATGAGCAGAGGAATTAACAGAGACGGCATTTGAAAAGCACCTGTGGGCTTCCAACTCTAGGTGCAGATTGAGTACCCTGTATCACATCTCCACTGGAAAACATCTACAAAATCTGCATTAAAATGCAATTTTAAAAAATCCAGTTGTTTGACAGCATAGAACAATGGTTTTCCAACTTTAACATACATAAGAGAGCTTGCTAAAATAGTATCCCAGACTTCAGCCCCAGAGCTCCTGACTCATAGGCACATACTGCTCCTGCATTTTTTTAAACTGTGTTTGTGTAAGTGTGCATGTGTTGGGGGTGGGTACTGGTTGTGAGGAAGGCAGGGAGGGGAGAGGAAGGCTTTATCCTGCGGTCTCAGGGCTGCTGATGTAAATCTATTGCACCTCTTATCAAGTTGGGAAAAAACTAAAAGCTCTGGGGATGCTTGTGAAGACATGCTCCTAGAGGTGAAATAACTTGCAGGTGACTGTGTTAGAGATAGGATCTCCAGAATATAGGGAGGATCTTCCTTTATGATTCTATTCCCCAGGCTCAAAGGTTACAGAATGACTTTCAGTATGTTTCTCACAAATGGCTTCTTTCCCAGCTAGCCCCCAGTGTCATCATGCTTGTTCCCCTGCCAGAACTGAGCCATCTCATTTCCACATGACTGACCGGCCCATCCCCTGGCTAAATCCTCCCAGAATCTTCTATCATACTTGCAGTAAAATTCGAACTCCACCTCATCAATCTCATCCCCTTCCACTCCGCTGACTCTGCACTCCAGCCTCAAACATCCAACACTCATTCCTACCTCAGGACCTTTGCACTCACAGCTCCCCCTGTCTCAAACCCTGTTCCCCAACGTCCTTGCTAGGGTGACAATCTCTTCAGGCCTGTCCTGACCACCCAATACAAAGTAGCTCTATCTTCTCCAGACACAGTCTATTGACCAATCTGTTTGATTTTCTTCATAGCACTTATCTGAAATTTTCCTGTTCACTATTGATCCACTTGTGTTTTTGTCCTTCTCTCTCATCCTCTCTCCTACTAGAACATGAACTCCATGACAGCAAGTACCACCATGTCTTATTCGAAGTACCTGGAAGAATTCTTATCCTCATAGTAAATATCTATTTGCTGAGTAAATAACTGAAAGCTCCAGTTAGATGGAAGCATAATAAGCCTTTGCTGATTTCCCAAGCTGGAGTAATCTCCCTCCTGTGAAGGACAAAGCCATACTCCACCTCTCTTGAGGTTCCCAGCACTTCTGCCTGTACTGCGCAAATTCATAGTTTTTCTCTGTCTTACAAGACCTTAGGTTCCCTGGCTCAGCTCCTCCCCCAATTCCTCTCTGCATCTCCTGCCTCCTCCCAGCTTTTAGCATAATGCCTTGTGTACTATTGGTGCCCTATCAGTATACAAGGCTGAGTAACTGGTGTTTGCTGTCGTCACAGACATCTAAGAATAATTTGGAATTCCGTGTCTATGCTTATCAAGCCCCACACTCATCATTCTGGTCCAAATGGCCATGATTTATGAAAACCATGATTTCCAAAGATGAATGTTGCTGAGGTGATAAAAGAGAGTAAACACAGGGCTTTGCTGGCAGGCTGCTCTGAGGATGGTTTAATCCTCATATTCAGCAGATCTGGATGGCTGCATTGGATGGTTTTGCACCAACTCTCTTCAAAGGAAGGTGATTAAATGCCACAATCTCATTAAGGGAATGGAAAATTGATGACAAATGTCATCAATTCTGTATGACACAGGCAGAGAAGGAGTTTTCTCAGTGCTGATTGGACCTTGAGCTTCAGGGGCTTTATGGGTCCTGATTGGTCCATCTCCCGTCTTGTGTGTTTCTACCACTACTAGTCTTAAGGCTGCATTAGCGTGTCTGCATTTTACTAGAATAATTCTGTTATACTTTTGTGATTTATGGAGGTATTTCCAGTTGTTACCTAGTGGTGGATGGATTTGGGGGATGTTTTTGTTTCACCAGGGGTTTCAAACAGAACTCCCTCTGCCACCTCTACTTTCCTCTAAAGCAGTGGTTCTCAACCTTTCTCATGCTGCGGCCCTTAAATGCAGTTCCTGTGGGTCACGACCCATAGGTTGAGAACTGCTGCTCTAAAGTCTCACTTCCCACTCTTCCCTTGTGTCCTTGGGTATGCTGCTGCCAGACCACATTACAGTTTCCCAAACACATCATCTTGCTTTACAGCTATTTGCGCATGTGACTTGTCCTGCCCGGGGCAAGTGTTCTCTCCACAAGACCACTTCCAACATCCCTCCACAAGACCTTACCCAGTCAGGCCAACTCGAGCCAGCCCTCCTGAGTGAGGCCTTCCCTGAGTTAATCACTAGATCCTCTTCTTGCCTTCAGCGCAAAGAGGTCAGGGGCTGAGTCTACTTTATCTCTATACCCTCTGTGCTTAGCTCAGCCTGGCATACCATAGATGCTGCATAAACGCTTGTAGAACACAGAAGCTAAAACACAGGTCGAAGTCCGGAGTATTGCTCAGAATGGCAGAGTGGTGAGGTGCACAGACCATGTTGCCAGAATACCTGAGTTCAAATCCTGGTCTCAAATTGCTAGATATGTGTTCACAAAGTACGTGAAGTCAGTTTCTTGGTCCCTAAACTAGGGGTGATGATGAGAATAGTCAGAACAGTTCCCACCACACAGGGCTGTTGCAGGGATCAAATATGAACACAGCAGGTGTGTGGGGCTCAGGTGGGGCCTATGCATGGTGTTTGCTGCTCCTGTCAAAGTGGTGTCACTACGGTTGAGTCATTTACCTGTTCTCAGTCATTTCCACTCACCGCTTCAGTGACAAACTTATAACTCACCATTGCTGGGAGGCCCAGATGAGGTGGTATGATAGGTGAAATTACTTGTAAGAAGGGAAAATATTCTACAAATAAGGTGCGTCCCCATGTCACCAAAAATTTTGTGAATTGCCTCTTTCTCTCCTACTCTCTCTGCCCTCCTTGTCTGTTTCTTTATTTGGACTTTCACATGAATGTATTAATTACTCCCACCAAATAAATCAAAGGACGTGGAAGTAGTAGCCTGTGCGAGTGAAAAGTAAAATTATCATTTATAATGAGGCCGAGTTATAGACACTGGAGTTATAAACACTAAGATGAGTTAGTTGTTCATCCGACTCCTCCAGTTAAGTCAGGATTATCTGCTTTGGTGGGTGGTGGTAATATTACTAGTTTTATGGTCCATTTTTTCATTCCTATTAAATAATTGTCACCTGAAAGTGACAGCCAAATAAATGCTGGCTGAATTGAATTCCTGGAGTCAAATGCTTAGTACTTCCCCCTCACCTATCTCCACTCAGGGCCTCTCTGCCAAAGCCAATGGGATCCTTGTCAGACATCCAAGGCCTGAACATAACTCTGTGTGGTTTGCAAGAAGGATAATTTGTTTCTTCTTGGGAGATCTTGTCAGCCTCTCCTCTATGGAGGTGGAGTTTAAAAAAATATATCTTGACAGAAAACAGATCCAATTGGAAAGCGGTGTGGAGTGAGGTTAAAGAGTCCTGGAGGCATCCCCTCCAACGACTTTTTACCTTCATCTCCAAAAATTTTATGTAATGATAACTGCAGGTCACCAGCATCTTCCCCAGCCAGCAGTATAATTAGATCACCTTTGTCAGGGACTCTGGGCCTCCAGAGACGTTGCTGAAGGAAAGCCATTCTTTTAATAGGAAGTTCAGCACAGGATGCTGTCCTTGGCTGCCTGCACCCAGGCACTTTTTTGTGTTTTGAGACCTGTGTTTGTAAATAGCCCCAGCAATTTTTTTCACTACCATTTAATGAGTACTTGGTGCCAAAAACCATAAGGTTGGTGTTTTGGTAATCCCCATTTTTCAGCTGCAGAATTGAGGCTCAGAGAAGCCAAAGAACATATCCAAGGTCACGCAGCATCCATAGTCAGTGTTCCCAACCATTAGACCCACTGCCCCGCCTGCCAGACCAAGAACGTTTACAGTTCCCTATCCTAATATACTGTTCTTGGTAAGAGGTCAACATAACAGCTCTCAGGCCATGGTCTTCAGGAGTAGGAGTGCTCTAAAAACAAATGGGTGGAAAACATCCCCCAAATCCACACATGTGTCCATGAATGCCTAACAGAACGGGTCTGAGGATTTCCAAACAGACGCTGCATCATGCCAATGGGGTGATAAAAGCAGGGAGCATTTAGCCAGTCACTGTCTTATTATTTTCAATTCCTCAGCGAGGTGGTTGTCATTATTACCACCATTACACACCTGAGGGAACTGAGACATGGGGGGTTGGGTAGATTGTGCCAAGTCACAGAGGTGATAAGTGGAAGAGCTGGGATTTCGCTCACCGAGCAACTCTGCTGTGTGACGTCTCTGTCCAGGTGCTGTTCTAGGTGCTGGGGAAACAGCAGTGAAGGAGATGGTCAGAAACCTCCCACAGCTGTGCTCTTTACATTGGTCTACGTGCCTGGGACGGTGATGATGGTGACAACTGTTGCTGCTATTTACTGAGGCCTGCTATGTGCCAGGCCTCGGTCTGCTCAAAGATGATGTGGGACTATTGCCTGCTTCATTATATAGCATGGGAGCCTTTTGTCTCATTTAATCCTCAAACTTCATAAACTATGATGATGCCCATTTTACAGTCCACCAAAGTGAGGCTGAGGAAAATTAAGTCACTTCCACTTGCCTATGAATGCACCCTCCCCATACATGTACCCAAAGGCTCCCATCGTCCAGGCTCAGCTCACCTTGCATCTCAGCTTCAAGGCCTACCTTGCCACATTTAGCTCCTCGACATTCTGGTATGACAGTTATCTGAACAATCAAGAGACAGGCATCTGAAACCAGGGAAACAGAGAAATGGATTAGACAACGTCCCTGAGGTGCTGGCACAGGGTTTCAGCCGTAGCTGCGGCTCCCTCCACCACTCCTGCCACTCCTGCCACTGGGAGACACTTGAGGGGTTCAGAGCTGCAGCTCCTATAAACCTCATCACCTTCCATCTGTGTGCGAAAGACAGTAGAGCTTCTATCCGGGCGGACATGCAGCGCCAAATCCAGGTGGTATTACTTTAGTTCACTACATGACACTTTCATCACCAGAAAGGTATTGGCTGCGCCCACCCCTGATGACACCGCTCATTGTACCAAACTTAGGGATGTTCTTATTCACCCTCAAAACCCCAGAGAACCAGCTGTTCAAGCACGGCCAGCCAGGAATAAACGTCAGGATTCCTCTTCAGCCCATCCACACAGTGAAGGGACTGAGGCCTCCAGGTCTTTTCACACAGTATTCCCTCTGTCTAGACCAGTGGTTCTCAACCTTCCCAATGCCTCCTAATGCCACAACCCTTTAACACAGTCCTCATGTTGTGGAGACCCCCAACCATAAAATTATTTTCGTTGAGACTTCATAACTGTAATTTTGCTACTGTTATGAATCATAATGTAAATATCTGATATACAGGATGTATTTTCATTGTTACAAAGGGGTGGCGACCCACAAGTTGAGAACCGCTAGTCTAGACTCTGATGACCTTTAACTGGTGAACTCCAATGCATCCTTCAGAATAACCAGATTAAGGGCTATCTCCCCTGTGAATCCTCCCTGACTCCCAGGGGCAGGTCCCCCTCTCCTTCTGTGTTCCCAGAGCACCTGATTCACGTGCTCACTAGACCTGCATTATATATGAATATTAAGATTTACATATTTACACTTATTGTTAGGCTGTGAACTCCACACAACTTGGGCCCCTTCCCCATCAAGGCCTAGGTCCAATGGCACCTCCTTTGTGAAGCCTTCCTGATTCCACCCCATAGTACTTTGTTCAATTCTCCACGACAGCACCTGAGACTTGGTGCTAGGTAGGTACATGAGCATGTGTGTCTGGGGCTCCCTCCATGTGGTGAGCACCTTGAAGACATGACTGTTTTATGATTTATTTCTGTGTCCCTGACTCCCTGCCTAGATTCTGGCACTTTGCAAATGCTCAGTATTTGTACAAAGTTATAAACCCTGAGGTCCATTGGCTTTTTCCGGGTATGGCTGCATTGAAAGAATCACAGTCCCGCAGCCAACACAATGAAAAGGGAATCCCATTCTTTACCCATGTAGCTCCCAGAGCAGGAAAGAGGACGCAACATGCGACTTACAGTGGCACTCTTCCAAAATTTCTTCTCCTTCCCAACTTTCTCATGCTCGCAAATTGCTCTGGAGCCTCTGACTGCCAACCCTGCATCCCTTTCCCCAGCCTCATATTCCCTCCTTGAATCCCCTTTCTCCTCCCCACTCACCCTCTCTCCCTATTCTTTATTGTATTAATCAGCTTATTTTTTCTGCTTTTTGTTTGCTTTCCACTTTAAACAAGAGTCCTTTCTCCTTTGCCTCCCATGTCTCTGGCGCTCTGCCTCTGTCTACCCACCCTCCTATTTGGTGCCTTTCCCCATCTAGGGGAAGCAGGTTGGCAAAGAGAAATTCCTCCCATGGAAGGAGGGAAGCAATTCCACATGAGGAGGTGTCTGGAGCATCACTTGTTCAGAAAGCCTGCCTGGGCCACATGTGTTTACTGAATGGCTGAATGAGTAAGTGGATGCCTGCGCTGCTCTCATTTCTCCACCCAACACATACTCACCTGTACCTACTTTAAGCAAATCACAAGCACTAAGCAGCAGGCCTCACCAGGAGAAGGAGGGTGGAAATCCCAGCTAAGAAGCTACACTACAGAATTTTCCCTTTGTCTGGGAAGAGGGTCACAGTGTCGCCCCAGCCATCCAGAATGTGAGTTATTCTGTTTTAGACAAAAATGCCAGTGCCGAGAGCCTCCAGTTCCAACTGTTTGGTAGAAAAATCCTCTTATGGAAGTCAAGTGGGTTACTCAGGATCTTTCAAGAAAATAGGAGAACCTGGGTCTTGGTGCTTTACCTGAGGTTTTAAGGCAGAGATCACCTTGCCTGGACATCCATGATGTAGTCTTTTGGCCCCTTGACTGCTTAGTGCAGTTATTTTTAGGATTTGGTTTGAGCCAAAGGTCCAAAACTGAGTCCTAATATGAAAATATGAATATCATGATTTCAAAAACAACGATAGTGACAGCTTCTACCCAATAAGCATTTACTATGTGCCAGGAAAGTACTATATACTCCATGACACATGATCGTGGTTAATTCTGCCAGCACTGCCGCAGCTAGATATTACAGACCAGGAGACCCAAGCAGTGAGGAGACTTAACAACTTGCCCAAGGTCACGTGGGGCAGCACTAGAGGGGAGATCCAGACAGAGGCCTGTGGGATCCCCACTCCTGCTCTCTTGGCCTCAGGGGTCACTCCTCTCCCTCTCCCTCACCCCCAAGCCCAGTTCCTCTCTGTATAGTCTCCAGAATGCTGGGAACCAAATTGCTTTCTGGTCCATAGTTTGCTCTCTTCTCCATCCCTTGGCCCCAATTCCTTCACCCCCAAACACAGACACACACACACCCCTACCTGGCAAAGGCCATGACTTAGAAAGAGGCAGTCAGCAGAAAAAAGAAAAGATAATCCACCAGCTGATGATTAAGAAGCCGCAAAGTTCACACACCAGAATGGATGTGGTCTAAATAGCCTCAGTACCCTGAACAGCTCCTTCGCACCTTGGGTCGGGTCCTGATGCCCCGCGGAAGCCCCACAGTGGCAGCTCCTGGCCAGCCTGCCACCTCCATTGTAAATGTGCCTAATACAGTGGGCTCTGGTGGTGGCTCTGCAGTCCCAGCCTCTCCCCAAGTTTCCCCCTCCCAGCCCAGCCTTCGGTTTGACACTTATCCACATGACCTATTTTAGCTGTTGATTCTGAACGCTGCCTTTCAGTCAGTGCTGCAGGGAAAACAGAAGGATCCCCAAGCAGGCAAATCTCATGCCCCTTTAAATGAATATCCTCTAAATATGGCTGAAGACGGAATGCTGCCTGCCCTCTGTCATCACAGAGGTTTGGCTCTGGGCTTGCGCATCCCACTTTGTATAAGCCGCCCCAACCCCAGCCTCATTGGAAGGCAGTTAGCACCCTGAGCCGGCTTAACACCAACACCTTCATAAGCGTCTTACCGACATACTCCTCACAAGCATGCTGTGTCCTCCTTGAAGGAATCCTGTGAGTGATCGGCCCTCTGTGCTCTCACGCTTCCAGCCATGGCTGGTTATGTGTCAGTGGCTGCCTTGTGGACTCCACCTGCTTCAGATCTCTGTAAGCCAGGGCCCTCACACTGCTCCTCCCACCCTGACATTGAAAGCAGGCTTTCTCAGAGGCCCCATCCAGGTGTAGGAGATCCCAGGTTTGGCTGAAAGAGGGTCCAAACATATTTTCACAATGTTAACATTCCTGTAATTAGTATGCATGCCATAAATAAGGTGACCACTTTAACGTGGCAGTATTTCTTATTGTTTACCCCAAGGCTGTTATTAAATCAGAGAATAGCTCACAGTCAGTGGTATCCTGGAAACATTTACAGCCTTCATTAACTCACAGACACCACTCCACAACACACACACCCTGACAAAATTATCTTCTCTTAGCTGTTTTCCCACGGCACTTTATGTCTGCCCCTTTTATAACCCTTGTCAGGGTGCATCATCGTTTGTTTGTGTGCGTCTCACCCACTGGACAGCGAGCCCTGCAGAGGCAAAGGCTCTGTCGAATTCATTTTTATACTCCAATGGCTAGCACCGAGTTTAGCATCTAGTAGACACTGAATTCAACTTAGTTGAATCAGAAAGAGACTGATTTTAGATGACTCATCCAGGGAAGACACATCAATCCTGGGATCTAAAGAGTTTGGGGGGTTTACTCCCCCCACTAATCAGTACAGGCAGCCATGTAGCTCTCCAAGGGGGCCCAATGCATTTGTCTTGGAATGGGAGAGACAATGCACTTTTTTTTACCTTTCCAGGGAAACTTCAAACCCCTAGGGTCATGCTACCCTGAAGAGTCCCTTCTCCAGTGCTTTGGAGCTCCCTTTCTGGCCCCTGCATCAAGCTCAGAGTAATACAATCCAAAGAGTGACTCACACCAAAAATCGGAAACAAAAATAGTAGAATTCCTATTGGCAATTGTGCCATTGATTATTTAGCAGTAAGTTTTCCAGAAGATCTTTGGGGACTTCACTCCAGCCAAATGACCTCAGGCTGAGTGAGATTTACAGCCTACTGAGTGAGAAGTAAGGCTATGAAGTAACAAAGGGAAAAGAGACTTATAATTATGCACAAAATCATGTCCTTCTAATGAATCAGGTCAAAGTTGAGGCAGTTGAAATTTTGAAAAAAAGCTATGGCAAAATTCACCTGCTAACTTGTCTCTTTTTAATAATTATTCCATTCACCAACAGGTGGGGAGGTAGGTGCCAGATATATTCAGTGGCATATAACAGGCACTCAATAAATTTTATGGACAAAATAAAAGAATAAAATTTCTACTTATAAGCATAATCTCTTTTAAAGGGTAAAACTCTTTGCAGTGGACATTATTCAGATGGGGAAACTGAGGCTCACTCTCTTTGCTGGAGCAGAAGCAGCGTGCCCCCCATTCTGTCACCAGAATCAATTCCCCTTGGCCTTCCATTGGCTTATAAGGCTCTACACAATTTAACCTTTGTCCAAAGATTGTGTTTTCTCAGGAGTCTTCCCACACCACCCTATTTTAAACTGCAATATCTCTTAAAGTGCTAAAATCCCACTTCTTTTATTTATTTTTCATCATCCAGGATTATATATTTTTACTTTTTTTTGTTTGTTGATTGTCTGCTTCTCCCCAGGAGAATATACATTCATAAAGCAAGAGTGGTTTTGTCCACTGTTATTCATCTCAGCACCTAGAAAAAAGGCCCACCTGATAAATGGTGGCAAAATGGGTGAATGAATGAATGAATGAGTGAACAGAGACAGAATCCTTGAGAGCACAGCCACCTGTATGTATAGGGCCTCTTTCTGTACCTGGAAACTTTCAATTGGTCTCCCCATTAATCAGTGGTCTCCTCTTCTTTCTACCTAGGTCAGAGAGGCCAGGTCAGTTTGAACTAAATTGTCAAGAACCTTAACTGTGAAAGCTAAGGTTTGGTTTTTACCTACACAATGGGGTGGCTTTTAAGAAGGGCTAGGTTGGCCAGGCATGGTGTCTCACACCTGTAATCCCAGCACTTGGGAGGCTGAGGTGGGTGGATTGCCTGAGTTTACAGGTTCAAGATCAACCTGAGCCAGAGGGAAACCTCGTCTTAAAAAAAAAATAGCCAGACATTGTGGTGGGCGCCTGTAGTCCCAGCTACTTGGGAGGCTGAGGCAAGAGAATTGCTTAAGCCCAGGAGTTTGAGGTTGCTGTGAGCTATGATACCATAGCACTCTACTGAAGGTGACAAAGTCAGACTCTGTCTCAAAAAAAAAAGAAAGAAAGAAAAAGAAGGGCCAAGGGTACAAGTGAATCTTTCTAAGAGCAGAATGTGAACGTTTTAAAATAATAAGAAAATGACACGAAGGCTATGTTAACCAGTTTGATGGAAGTGTTTTGGATTGTGTGTGAAAACCCCACACTGTACCCCAGAAGTGCATTAATGTACATAGTTACCATTCAATAAAAAAAAAAGAAAAAGAAAAAGAAGGGCTAAGTTGTGTTTTCAAAAACATAACAGGCAGGAAGAAAGAAAATAAAATTGATGTTGAACAATAGTCAAGTCAGAAAGACCAGTAATGAAACTATTGGCCCAGTCCTGGTTACTAGTTTCAAGTTACATTATACTGAGCAGAAGTGCTCCATGAAGGTGCTCCCAGAGTTACCTGAGGCCAAGAGGGCCACTGTGTAGACAGGTAGAAGAAACTTGAGTTTCAAAGAGCAACTGTGATGATGGATTACTTTATTTGAAAATAGTATACCTTAGTTTAAAAACAAAAATTGTGGCTGGGTGCAGGGGGACGGGCCTGTAATCTTAGCGCTCTGAGAAACCCAGGCAGGTAAATTGCCTGAGCTCAGGCGTTCAAGACCAACCTGACCAATTGCAAGACCCTGTCACTACTAAAAATAGAAAAAAACTAGCAGGGTGTTGCGGCAGGTGCCTGTAGTTGGTAGCCTGAGGGCAAGAGGATCACTTGAGCCCAAGAGTTTGAGGTTGTTGTGAGCTATGACACCAGAGTATCTACCCAGGGCAACGGAGTAGAAAAAATAAAAACTATGAATCACTGATCTGTCCAAATCACACTACAAATTACAATGAAGCCATGAGAGCATAACTAAGAAAAAGGAGGAGGAGAAAAGAGAAAGAGGAAGGGGAAGGAGGAATCTCTCAGAGGGAAGCAATCAGCGTGCCCTCAGGAGCTGCAGGCATTTCAAGGCACCTGGGGTAGATCTGTTTCCAAGGTTCCTCAAGTGGTTGTTGACAAGATGAGTTCCCTGGAGGCTGTTGGGATGAGTGACTCAGCTCTTGGCTGGCCACTGGCTAGAGGAACTCAGCTCCTGGCTGGCCCTGAGTTCCTTTCTACATGGACCTCTGTATAAAACAGTTTACACAGCCAGGCACAGTGGCTCACACCTGTAATCCTAGCACTTTGAGATGTCAAAGCAGGTGGATCACCTGAGCTCAGGAGTTCAAGACCAGCCTGAGCAAGAACAAGACTCCATCTCTAAAATAGAGCTGGGGACCTATAGTCCCAGCTACTTGGGAGGCTGAAACAAGAGGATCACTTGAGCCCAGTTTGAGACTGCTGTGAGCTATGATGTCACAACACTCTACAGAGGGCAACAAAGTAGGATTCTGTCTCAAAACAAACAAACAACAACAACAACAAAAACCTAGCTTACACCATGGCAGCTGGCTTTATCAGAGTAATCAGAGAGAGAGAAATCGGATCTTTAGTAACCAAATCTTGAAACTGACAACACTTCTATGACTTAGAAGCAAATCTCTAGGTCCTGCCCACATCCAAGGTGAAGGGATTATAAACAAGGATGAGAAGACCAAGAGGTGAGAGTCACAGAGAGCCATTCTAGAGGAGCCTGTCACATGTAGGAATAAACCTTTGTAGGACACACCTGGACTCTACTGCCTCCTTGCTCACTCCTCAAGAGGGGAGAACTGACTTCTTGACTAGGGAGCTTTGGGAACAGGATCTGTAGACTGGCTCTTCCTTCTGTCTTCCTCCTTGAAATCCACCGGTCTATTGAGACCCGCCCTGCCTTGCCACTGGCCATGTTGGATGCTTAATAGGAAGCGTTCTGTCCCTCTCGGGAGAGAATTTCCCTTTTCTTTTTTTTTTTTTTTTTTTTTTAGACAGAGGCTCAAGCTGTCCCCCTGGGTAGAGTGCCGTGGCAT
>NW_003852399.1:959460-965417 GCF_000181295.1 Otolemur garnettii
CCTGGGCTCAAGCGAGTCTCCTGCCTCCGCCTCCCAAGTAGCTGGGACCACAGGCGCCCGCCACAAGGCCCGGCTATTTTTTGGTTGCAGCCGTCCTTGTTGTTTGGTGGGTCCGGGCTGGGGATTCGAACCAGCCAGCTTAGGTGTACGTGGCTGGCGCCTTAGCCGGGTGAGCTATAGGTGCCGAGCCGAATTTCCCTTTTCTATAGCTATGAAGGGCATTCTCAGTTCAGAAATAAGCAGCTGACTGTGGCCACACCCCTGTAGCACAATCTCTAGCCTTAACCTTTACCCAAGATAAAGCTGGCATTTTTATCACCACAGGCTTAACAGATTTGGTTTTCTCAGTTGATTTAGAACTCAGGTAAGAAAGAGAGGTGCTCTCTCCAACACTAATGCTGTTCTTGAAAGAGTTGACATTTGGAATACAACCAACCTGAACAGGGCTGGCTTGATGGACATATGACCTATTCAGGAACGCATGAGCCCCATACGTGGTTTCATGCTCTGCTGACACCCTTTTGAATTTTTTAATAATCTTTAAACAGGGAGTTTCAGGTTTTCATTTTGCATTGGGAACCAATTATCTAACCAATCTTGAACCTGAATTTGATTCTGCTTTTGTCACTAGCCATGAGGTCTTAAGCAAACAACCATTCCTCTGTGGTTTTCTCATCTGCATAAAAAGGGCTGAAATATATTAAAAACAATATCTAACCCTGTGATAAATGAGTCTCAAATGAAGCATGGTAAGGTAGCTGAGGTGTGCAGTTTGTGAAACTACATCCAATGTTAAAGTTTCAGTTAATGAATTAGCCACCTCTTACGTGACTGATGTGCCTTTGCCCAGATCCTGACTGATACAGCTAAACAAAGACAGCAGGAGGAAGGGACAGGAAAGCCGGTCTGATTCCAGGTCAGATCATCAGTCTGAGATTCCGACATCAAAGCCAGTGGCAAGAAGAGATTTAGAAGGCCAGGAAGTCTGACCTACTAGCCAAGGCCCTTCTGATGTATCCCAGCAGTTTCCTGAGCAGCTCCCATCGTGTGCGGATGTGACCATTCAGAAAGCCCCAGGGTTCAAAGGCTGTGATAGTACCTGAGCTCTTCAGAGAACCAAAGTCCAGGGAATAGTGAATGAATCCAGGAGAAAGAACTGGTACCCTCAATGCTCATGCTTCACCTTAAGAGGAAATGTTTTTAGACATCAGGCTATCAACTAATCACAACTTGCTGTCTAGTGAAAACAAAACAAACAAAAAAACCCAACATCAATGTCTCATTAATATATTTCATTGAAAAATACTAGGGAGAGATGCTGTTTGCTACTTGTGTAATTTGCTGCATTTCATGTTTAAATTGAAGTATCTAATTATACAATTATGAATCATCCTGATTCAAATAAAGTTCACCAAAATAATCTCCTTATGTAACATTATCTTCCAATATACCTGCTATCTTCATTTCATTCTGTGCTTTTATTCTGCCAGAGTCTAAAAATCTAATTGTATTTTTAAAGTGTCACATTAAACCAAAATAACAATTCTGCTACAATAACCATCATGAGGTTGTTGATCCTGACTTGTATTACATTTTGAAATGTCATGCTTTGTTTTATGGTTGTTTTCCCAAGACAGTTTATAGTTTTTGCAATTAGGCAGCCTTGTAAAGCATGGTCTTAAATGATTTTAATGTTTCAAACCAGCTGAGCATTTCATACACCAATTTCCTCTGCCTTTTTTAAAGGAATAATAATGCCTTTCATGTATCTAGTTCTTTATGATTAACAAAATACAAAAACATCTATTGTTTTATTTGATTCTACTTTCCAGAGGTTACAGTGCTAGAAAAGGGCTGAGGTCACCATCAAAGCAGGAAGGGAAAGGGGGAAAGGAGGTGGGAGGAGAGAGAGAGAATGGAAAAATTTAATAATTCTTTAAAAGCATTAAGGGAGTCTTCTCGGGAAATATCAGACTCTAGTAGGACTTTTTCACATTTATGTTATGGCATAGACAGTGGCCATGAAGACAGTGACATCTTATAATTTGAAAGTATCTTTACACCCACCAGATTTTCAGGGAGCTGCTTAGATACCAGGTGGACTCCTACTTGGGTAGCATAGGTCAGAGCTGGGGGGTTTCCAGCACCCTCTAGTACTGTTATTCACTGGTGTGCTTGACTGCAAACCTCAGAGATGGACTTGGACTAACATGAGCATAAAAACAATTTACTGGCAGGAAAGCAAGCAGGCTGCTCAAGGATCAACAGTCTGGAGACCTGGCTCCTTCAGCACATGGAGACCAGGGGAGGCTGGGAAGCTGTGAAGACAGCCAAAAGTTTGTCATAGCAATGGCCTAATTAGAGTGCAGACACCAAGGCTGCCAGCCCTGGATACTACTTTGGGCTACTGGGCTTTGTTTTCTTTTTAAGTTACACCTTCTCGAGGTGTAACTTATTTAGAATTAAGTGCACAAATCTTACCTACATATCTCAAGTACATCTATACCTGTGTATCTCAAATACATCTATACCTATATAGCCACTGCCCTGTTCAAATTTAGCATATTTCTAACACTTAAGAAAGCTCTCTTGTGGTCCCTCCTAGTCTATACTTACACTCTCCCAAAGGGCATCACTTTTCTGACTTTTGTTACTGTACGATTAGCTTTGCCTATTGCTGAACTTCACATAGACGAAATAGACACAATGTCTACTCTGTGTATTCTCATTATAGCTATGAGATTTATCCACGTAGTTACTTGTAGTAATAATTCACAATTCATTTTTCACTACAATGTAGTCCATACTCTGTTGTATGATTATACAAAAATGTTTTATATCTATTCTACTTTTTATGGACATTTGGGTTATTTGCTGGTTTTGGTTATGATAAGTAATACTGCTGTGAAAATACTTGTACTTGTCTTTCAGTGGACATATGCACTGACTTTTCTTACAATAGGCATATGGTTCACTAAAGTAGATTTTTGTTAGGTTACATTGTTTGCGTCTGTTAGGTAAAGTCCAAGTTGTAGCGGAGCCCTTCACCCAGGAAGTATGCCATATACTCCTACACTGTGCCCATTAGGTGAGAGCTCACCAAGCCCCTATCCACCTCCCCCTTTCTCCCTTACTTGAATGTAATTGTCTTTTTCTCTCACGTTTGAGAACATTGAATATTTGCTTTTCCATTGTTGTGATACTTTATTTCAGAGAATGTTCTCCATATCCATTCAGATAACAGAAGATGTAAAGCCTCCATTTTTTTATAGCTGAATATATTCCATGGTATACATATACCATAATTTATTTGCCCATTGTGAGTCGATGGACACTAGGTTGTTTCCACATCTTGATCACTCTGAATTGAGCTGTGAGAAACACTCAGTGCAAATGTCCTTATGGTAAAATGATACTTTTTCTTCTTCTGGGTAGATACCTAGTAATGGGATTATAGGATCAAATGGAAGGTTTACTTTTAGCTCTTTGATGATTCTCTATACTTCTTTCCAAAAAGGCTGTATTAGTTTGCAATTCCATTAACAGTGTATAAGTGTTCCTGTCTCTCCACACCCACGTCAACATCTTCAGCTTTGGACTTTATGATGGGGGCTTCTCTCACTGGGGTTAGGTGATATCTCAAGTTGGTTTTGATTTGCATTTCTCTGATGATAAGGAATGATGAGCATGTTTTCCTATGTTTCTTGGCCATCCATCTGTCTTCTTGGGAGAAAGTTCTGTTCGTGTCTCTTGCCAGTGATAGATGGGATTGCTTGCTCTTTTCTTGCTGATTAGTTTGAGTTTTGTGCAGATTCTGGTTATTAGTCCTCTGTCAGACTTGTAACATGTAAATATCTTCTCCCATTCTGAAGGTTGTCTATTTGCTTTAATTGTTTTGTCCTTAGCTGTACAGCAGCTTTTTAGCTTGATTAGTTCCCATTTATTTTAGTTGTTGCTGCAATTGCCAATGAAGTCCTCTTTGTAAAATCTTTCCTGAGACTAATATCATCAAGAGTTTTCCCCACACCTTTTAGAATTTTTATCATTTTGTGTCTTAGATTTAAATCTTTTATCCATTGTGAGTCAATTCTTGTAGGCCTAAGAACGCATCGCTTGTGTAGTAGGAAACCCTACGTACCTTCCAGTAAATATGGGGCTTGTGGGGCAGCATTTCACTCTGATACCCTCTCTGGTGAACTCCCCATCTCTCTCCTGTCTCATCCCTTACACCCTGGCCCTTTCTCACCATCTGTATTGCACACTTAGAATGAAGTCTTTTTCTTAGTACATTTGGATTTCAGTCTCCTTATCTATAAAAGATAAAATTAAACAAAATACTCTAGTAACCATGAATCTATAATATCACCTCAGTCCATGAGGCCTCATCACAAATATGCTTATAGGACAGGAGAGCAAAGCATGAGCCCCGGGCTCCAAGAGGCTGGGCCACAAGCCAGGGAGCTCCAATGAGGAGAGAAAATGAGAAGGAAAAATCTAGAGCATAGGGGCAGGGTGTAGGAAAGAGGTCAGTATCACACAACTTTTAGTTTTGTTTAAACATAAAAACATTTTGCAAATGCTTTTATAAGCAACACTAATGACCTATTCCTTAATCCTAAGCACATCATTCATAAAATGTACCATTGATTTAATAACATTTGTTGAAGAATAAAGAATTGGATGGTGAACTTCTGTTTTTTGGTTTTTTTTTAATTGAATGGTACTTATGTACATTAATGCACTTCTGGGGTACAGTGTGGAGTTTTCACACACAGTCCGAAACACTTCCATCAAGCTGGTTAACATAGTGAACTTCTGTTAATACAGAGAAATGTTCAAATGTGGAGAAATAAATACATTCTAGAATTTAGACATAAGTCCTATAAAACAAATACAAGGGCTATGGCTGAAGTGGAAGAGAGCTTGGAATCCAGTAAAATCAGCCCCCCCTTCCCTCTCTTTGTCTTTCTCACTGTGTTCTGAGGCACTTTTCAGAACCCTGGGAATCTTTTTCAGAAACCACTGGCACAATGGAATGGGCATATGTTTTGAGGCAGGCGGATCTATGCCTTGAGCAAGTGGGTTCATCTCCAAGCTTCAGGGTCCTCAACTGGGGATAATAAAAGATACTGACTATAAGAACAAAATGAGATCACCTAAAGTGGACAGCACACTGCTTGGCCGGTCTAGGCATGTGGAGAAATGCAATTTCTCTTTTATTTCTCCTAGAGTAACAGACAAGAGAGCTGGTCTCCTGCCTGGAGAAGGTTTGCTTAACCACCTGTTGAATGAAGTACTTAGGAGAATGGAAAGGGAGGTGGCTGGTGCAGGAAGAGGGGTGGCCCTTTTCCTCTTTCTCATTTATAACTGAGACCAGCTGTGGAGGTCTTAGGGGTGTCAGTGCATAACACCCCTCCTGAGTATAGAATCTCAGAGATGAAAATCTGATCATCATCTTTACAACTGTTAAACTGATAGTATGTTATGGCTTTACACATTTGATCAAAAGAATGTGCTAACACTCTTCATCACCTCTAATCTAGTCCTAGGGACAGTCCAGCCTAGGGAGTTTTTGGGCTGGGCCACAAGCATGCCAGCCCAGACTTGCTGCCTCTCGTGGTCTCAAGCCCCCATGTTTGGAGGCTTTGATCTGGTCAATTCCACCCAGTGGTTGTTACCCACCAATCACATGGGCAGGCTGGGCATGTTGCTATAAAGGAAGTCCCTTCATGGAGATATTGCCCAAGGAAAAGGGCAATCGCCATTCTTGCAACCATGCCCCCAATACCTGATTTGCTTCTAAATGCCTAAGCAGCAACACAAGGTGTAATCATTTAAGGATAACCTTAGGGGCTGGTTTATAGCTTCTTTCATCTCCCCATCGGCCATGTTCCCAGATTCTGCTTCAGGAAGTTCAAAGGAGGGCCCAGGAATTTGCATTTTTTTTTTTTTTTTTT
>NW_003852399.1:965579-980764 GCF_000181295.1 Otolemur garnettii
CTGGGCTGGATTCGAACCCGCCACCTTAGGTGTATATGGCTGGCACCTTAGAGGAATTTGCATTTTAATATGCACCTTAAGAATGTAATAATAATTTCACATTTCCATATGTATGTACATGTTCACAGGGTGACTTTTACACTATATAATAGTTGTGCATTTTTATGGGATGTATGTGATATTTATGAGATACATAGATATGTAATGATCATATCAGGGTATTCTATCACTCAAGCATTTATCTCTTCTTTGTGTTGGGAACATTTCAAGCCTTCTCTTCCAGCAATTTGGAATGTACACTGAGTTATTGTTAGCTATAGTCACTTGCTATGCAATTGAACACTAGAACTTATTCCTTCTAACTATGTGTGTACCCATTTAACCAACCTCTCTTCATCCCCACCACCTCTTCCCAGCCTCTGGTAACCAACATTCTATTCTCCACCTCCATGAGATCAACTTTTTTAGCTTTCAAATATGAGGGAAACAAGTGATATTTGTCTGTCTGTGCCTGGCTTAGTTTACTTTTTTTAAAATTCCACTTAATACAATAAACTCCAGTTCCATTCATGTTTCTACAAATGACAAGACTACATTCTTTTTAATGGCCAAATAGCATTCTATTGTGTATATATATATTTTCTTTGCCGATTCATCTGTCAGTGGACACTTAGGCTGATTCTGTAGCTTAACTACTGTGAATAGTACTGCAGTCACCATGAGGGTGCAGGTATCCCTTTGATATACTGATTTTTTTGTCTTCGGACAAATACCCAGTAGTGGGATTGCTGGATCATATGGTAGTTCTAATTTTAGTTTTTTGAGAAACCTCCATATGTTTTCCGTGGTGGCTATACTAATTTACATTCCCACCAACTGCATAGAGAAGTTCCCTTTTCTCTGCAATCTCACCAGCATTTGTTATATTTTATCTCTTTGATAATAGCCATCCCAACTGCAATTAAGATCATATCTCATTGTAGTTTTGATTTGCATTTACATAATTGATTAGTGATACCAAGCACTTTTCATATACCTGTTGGCCATCTGTATGTCTTCTTTTGAGAAATGTCAATCAGATCCTTTCCCCACTTCTTAATGGGATTATTTGGGGATTCTGCTGTTGAATTGTTCGAGTTCCTTGTATATTCTGTATGCCAGTCCTTTGTCAGATGAAGAGTTTGCAAATATTTTCTCTCATTCCACAGATTTTTCTTTTTGTTGATTATTTCGTTTTGCTGTGCAGAAGATTTTCAGTTTAATTTCGTCTATAGGGCAGTTTTCTTAGAGGTGGTCCATGTCAATACTCACTTACCTTGAGCATCTCCTGAGTGCTATGCTAGTTGCTGTAAGTAAGTAGTGAATAAGAGAAAGTCCCTCTGCACTTACTTGAGCTGCCTAGAGCAGTCCTATTCATAGAGACAAAATAAAATGGCAGTTGTCAGGGGCTGGGGGAGGGGAAATGGGCACTAATTAAGTATGGCATTTCAATTTGGCATGATGAAAAAGTTCTGTAGATAGATGGTGGTGAGAGTTGCACAATAATGTGAATGCATTTAATGCCACTGACCTGTACACTTAAAAATGGCAAAAATGGTAAATTTTAGGTTGTGTACATTAAAACTGGCAGCCTTGGCTTGGTTCCACCCCACCCAGTCCTCCTCTCTGTCTTTACTTGCTCTGCTGTATTTATCTGCTCCCTGGATGTTATTACCACTAATAGATTTTGTCATTTGCTAATTTTTTAATACTTCATTTCCCCAGTAGAAGGTAATCTCCACAAGGGCAGAGATTTTGTTTCTTTTCTTTGTTTGTTTTTTGTTCACTGAGATGTTTTAGGGTCATGGTTCTTAACGCCTGTCTCCTAGTTAGTGATCAAAAAATATCTGTTGGGTGAATAAACACAGGAGATGCTGAATGAACCCTTTATGCATACAGGAATGTTAGGAATGTCTCCAGGTGCTATTTTCCCTTTAAAGGTCATTACTGGCATCATGGAAGCCCATTCTACTCAGGAGTAAAGTGAGGTACAGATAGCAGTAATGCTTTTTCCACAGTTCAAGGAGAAGCCTGGGTCAGAGACCAACTATAGAGAAAATACCAAATTGAATAGGAAAGAAACATCAGCTCTCAATCTCAGAAAAATAAGAGATTCACCTGCATATCTTTTTTTAGTGTTTGCCCTGGAGGAAAAGCTTGTTCAGCTTACGGGTTAAAAAAAAACTACCTATTTTCTAGCATATCACTGCTGGATTTTGTCACTCTTTTTCTGACTGAAACATAGTTGGTATGTAATGGAAAGGAATAAGATCAGGGTGCGGGGAAAGCGATGGGTTGGATGAACTGTTGGGGCTTAACACAATTCTCAATGACTTTTCAAAAAAATCTTCTGTAGTTTCCAGATAAGTTTCATGATAGAGCTTAGTTTTGTTAGGAAAAGAAAAAAAAATTGGTATAACTTCCTGAGAATCTCAGGAGACTGAGATTTATTCCTAGTTTTAACATTTTTTTTTTTTTTTTTTTTTAGTTTTTGGCTGGGACTGGGCTTGAACCCACCACCTCCAGCATATGGGGCTGGTGCCCTACTCCTTTGAGCCACAGGCGCCACCCTAGTTTTAACATGTTAACTGCAATCTTTGTTATCTTCTCTGTTTAAATATCTTTCCCTGTTGGGTCAGTGTTATCATCCAAACAGAATGGGGAAGAGGGGAAAATGTATTAGATCAGCAATCCCCAACCTTTTTGGCACCAGGGATGGGTTTCATGGAAGACAATTTTTCCATGGATGAGATGGAGAGGGTGATGGTTTCAGGATGATTCCAGTGCATTACATTTATTGTGCACTGTATTTCTATTATTATTACCTTGTAATATATAATGAAATAATCATACGATGTACCGTACTACAGAATCAGTGGGAGCTCTGAGCTTGTTTTCCTGCAACTAGATGGTCCCACGTGGGGTGATGGGAGATGGCAGATAGATGAAGCTTCATTCATTGTTCACTGCCTGCTGTGCAAATCTGTTTAGAACAGGCCATGGACCAGCAGGTACTGGTCCAGAGCCCCAGGGGGTGAGGACTGCAGTGTTAGAAGATCTCCCAGGTTTTAAAGCTATGTTTGTGTGGCAGTCACACGGCTTTTGCTTAGTTTGTGTGTTAGAAAGCAAAAAGGCAAAGAGTTTTGAAGATGTTTCTATTCATTGTATTTTGATTTTGCATAGCTGATAAAGATGGATGGCACAGGAGCCCCTGGAAGGCACCCCCTCATGGCCATCCCTGTAGAAGGGGACTGCCCAGGGGCAGAGGAGGCTTTGTGAAATAAAAGCACAGACAGAACCACCACAGGACGGGGGCCAAGAGGGTGCTGGGGTGGCAGAAGAGCAGCCTCGTGACTATGCTCCAGTCTGTGGCTTTGGGGGCTCTGGGAGACACCATTGGGTCTGACATTGTTCTGGTGGCAGGGCCAGGACCCGGTAGGAGGACTTCTAGGACAGCTGATGGCCACAAAGAGCCTGGAGTAGGTGAACCTGAGAGGCTGGTTTTGAGCCCACCTGAGATGCCCTCGGAGATCCCAAAAACAACTGGGTCAGATTCTGAGGGGAAGGAGGTGAGATCCTGCCCAGACAAATGGGGAAAACCAGCCTGTGAAATCTGAGTCACAACTTAAATGTGGTGAAGACCCGAGAGGTTCCAGCTTCCTTCATGTGCAAATTAGTTACCTTTTCAAACAGATTAACAGAAAGATATTAAAGCAATGGAAATCTGAAGTTGTAAGTATATCGGTTTGATTTCACTGAGAGCTGATATATGAAGCATGTGGTTAAACAAGCAGATTTTCGGTTTACAGTCAAGTTTAAAAACATAATGGATATCTGGATTCATTTCAGGAGTCAGCAAATTTGGGTCCGCATTGTAAAAATAATAATCCTCTTCTCTGCACTGGTCAGATGCCATCTATATGATTGATTTACTTCTGAGAGCCATGTTTCAAGTGGATACGGATCAACTACCATGGGGTTCAGCAAGGGCAACTAGGCGGGGGAAAGGATCTAGAAATTTGTTATCTTAGATCTGGGGAGGACCATCAGAGCTGGGTTGGAATGCATGGTGGTGTGCAGGGGGATGGCTGTGTGGAAGAGGAGTTGCACTTGCCCTATGTTATTCCCACAGGTAGAATCTGAACTATAGAGAGTCACAAGCACAGAGGCCTTAGGTCTATTGGAGAAAGAAATTTCTCTCTGGTTCCTTCTCCCAAGAAAACTGGCACCAGATGGGGACTGGGTCTCCTGCGTCTGCCTGGGACAGGGTTCATTAGCTGTGAAAGTCTGAGGGCAGAGACAGCCACAGGGCAGAGCCACACCAAGTCTCCAAGCAAAAGCAGGGCCAAGACCACAGGCAGGAACAGAGGAGAAAACGGGAGAGGGGCCAAGCCTCAGGAGCCAGGCAGAGACAGATCGGGAGCTAGCAGCGCTGGCGCAACCTCAGCGTTGGCCGTCACCCATCAGTGGCTCTCTGGAATATATGCAGAGCCATTATCTTAAAGAATCCAAGTTGTAATTGAGGCCATGAGCTGGTCTCTGGCAGAGTCAATCTGTCAGGATATGTCCCAAGCCTGGAGGTATTCGACAAATGCCTAGTGAGTGACCATCCAGACTTTCGTTGGTTCCATGTTTTTAAAAAATGTTTTTAGTTGTGGTAAAATACACATAAAATTTATCATCTTACTCATTTTTAAATGAACTTAAAAATTGTGGCATTACGTACATTTGTTTTCTTGGGAGAAGGAACCAGAGAGAAATTTCTTCCTCAAAGTATATTCACATTGTTATGCAACCATCTCCAGAACTCTTGTCATCTCATAAAACTCAAACTCCATACCCATTAAAGAACTCCAAATTCCCTCTCCTCCCGGCCCCTGGCAACCACCATTACACTTTCTGTCTCTGTGAATTTAACTACTTTAGGTACCCCATATAAAAGGACTTATACAGTATATCTTTTTCCAACTGGCTTATTTCACTTAGCATAATGCCCTCAAGGTCCATGTCTAGCACGTGTCAGAATTTCCTTCCTTTAGAGCTGAATAATATTCCACATACGCGCACACACACGCGCACATTTTGCTTATCTATTCATTCATCATTAAACACTTAGGTTCACTGGCTCAATTTTGCACCAGGCCCTGCAGTAGACACTGAAGTTAATACAATACATGTGACCCCAAGGACTTCAATAGTCTACTTGGGGTGGTACAAAGGGCCGGGGAGGGGAGTGGAAATGTGCAGATACATAATTTTAATAATACATTTTGAACAACAATATGATAAAAAGTCTATAGAGGATATTTGGGTTCATGATGAAGGGAGAGATCAATTCTGGGGTAGTGCAGGTAGAGGGAATATTTCTTTTTTTTTTTTTTTTTTTTTTTTGAGACAGAGCCTCAAGCTTTCCCCCTGGGTAGAGTGCCGTGGCATTACAGCTCACAGCAACCTCCAACTCCTGGGCTCAAGCGAGTCTCTTGCCTCTGCCTCCCAAGTAGCTGGGACCACAGGCGCCCGCCACAACGCCCGGCTATTTTTTGGTTGCAGCCGTCATTGTTGTTTGGCGGGTCCGGGCTGGGGATTCGAACCCGCCACCTTAGGTGTACGTGGCTGGCGCCTTAGCCGGTTGAGCTATAGGCGCCGAGCCGAGGGAATATTTCTTTAAGAAGGCAAGTGTCTAGGTTCTGATGAGATGAAAATGTTAAAGAACCTTTTTTGTAAAACTAGAGTCTAGACTACCTTATAGCCAGTGTCACCCAAAAGCTGAATCAGTTGCTTCTAACTCCTTGGGACCCTGGAACAGATTTTTTTAAAATATTGATCCCAGTTTCCCAGCCCAGAAATTCTGATTCAGTGATTCTAGGGTAGATGGCAGGAGTCTGTATTTCAAACAGTCTCTCCTAATAATTCTGATGCACGAATAAATTTTGCAGGCATAGGGGAAATACTGAAGATTATAAAGTCAGTTTTCATTTTATATTTATTTTTATTTTAAATATGGAACGCATCATGAATTTGCATGTCATCCTTGCACAGAGGCCATGCTAATCTTCTCTGTGTGATTCCAATTTTACATGTTGCTGAAGTGAGCAGTGGGTTTACGTTTTATATACACCTCTCTCACCTCACTATGGAGGGGGGCAAGGATTCACCAATTAAAAAGAACCAATTGGGAAGAAAAGCAAATTCCAGTCTGTGCAATACTCCATAGGCTATCGATGCTAAAGAGGATGTGTGTGGTGTGCTCATCTTTCCATTCGTTCAAACACCAGGTACACACCTATTTGTTACTTGGACTAGAGTACCCTGTAAACTCCTTCCATCTCCAAGAGTCTGTATCCTACTGAGCCTTTTTACAAAGGCCTCCATCAATTGAATGTGGCAGAAATGAGGTGGTGTGAGTTCTGAGTTGAGACCGCAAAAGACAGCTTCCTTTTCTGCCTCTCTCAGAACGTTGCTACTGTATGGTCAAAGCTGGACGAACCTGCTAGAAGATTAGCAATCACATAAAAGAGGGATACACTGATGTGACTGACCTGGGAGAGGACCACAAGTATATGAGTGAACCCAGCTGAGATCAGAGGAAAACCATTCAGATGATTCTGCCCAAAACACCAATCCACAGATTCATGGCTGAATGGTTGTTTAAGCCACTGAGGTTTTTTTTTTTTTTTTGAGACGGAGTCTCACTAAGTTGCCCTTGGTAGAGTGTGTGATGTCACAGCTCACAGCAACTTCTAACTCTTGGGCTTATGCGATTCTCTTGCCTCTCACATAGCTGGGAGTACTGGTGCCCACCACAACGCCTGGCTACTTTTTTGTTGCAGTTGTCATTGTTTAGCTGACCCAGCCTGGGTTTGAACCTGCCAGCCTTGGTATATGTGGCTGCAGCCATAACCACTGTGCTATAGGCATTGAGCCTAAGTCACTTACTTTTGAGATGGTTTGTTATTCATCAAAAACTGCTATACTCCCTTTGGCTCTGGCTTTACACATGTTGTTCTCTCTGCATAAAACACTCTTGCTTCTTTCTTTGCCCACTTAATTCCTGTTTATCATAGGTCAGTAAGGTTTTCCCTGATCTTGATCAGATTAAATGCCTCCATTTCAGGCTCGCATGGCAATTTTTTCCTGTCTAGGAACACTGCAGTAGCGGTAAGTGTGCATATTTTTTGATTGTGGTCTTTCCCCTCCACTAGACGATAAGCTCTATGAGTCCAGGGACAGCATCTGTTTTGTTCACCATTACATTCCAGAACCCAGTACAATTCCTAGCACATAGCTGGTGCTCACTGAATATTTAACAGCCCTGGAGGAAAAGGCATTTGAGAGTTCTTTAATAACCCTTGTACCAGTCCTCTTCTCCCTACGATTATGGAAAATCATTGTATAAAAATGTGTTTTGTAATTTTTAAAGGACTGCACAAATGTTAGTTCTTAATTGTTAGTGTTATAATTCTGAGGTGGCACCAGCTGGCTTTGGGGGACTCCCCTCCATTTCTCAGTCCCCTGAAATGGCCCCAGGCAGTTTCTTAGCAGCTATGATTAAGGCTGGATAAGCAATTTACAGGCTGTAAGTCTTGCCTAGACTTAAAACACGGATATGTAAATATTGCTGTAGCTGCATCCTAGCAAGCAATCTCCAGGCTGGTTAATTGCAGAACTTGGTGGTAATGATGCCAATGCTGATTTCAATTAAGGTCTATTTACAAAACCATGAGGGGAGTGTTTTCCACTTTTTCTGAAACAGTAGGCCTACACCAGAGAGACCTCTTATTTTACAATATAAGTCTATGGCTCAGATATACCAAAACAGTTCCTTAAAATCTGTAAACTCTACAGATTTTTGGCCCTTGGGCGGTTTGCAAGAGAGTCTGAGGGTAAGAGTGAGTCTCTCCAAAAGACAGATACTTTGTGTGCAACATTTCTAAGCCTTGGTTTCCTCATCTGTAAAATTTACATGTTAATAGTCTTATCTCATAGGTTTATTTTGAGATTAAATGAGATAATCCTTGGAAACTGCCATTAGAATCATTAGGACAGTGCCAGGCACAGAGGAAGTACTCGATAAATTTTAGTTATTATTCATTATCAACATCATTACTGGGTTTGGTTTTTTTTTTTGGTAGAGTGTTGTGGTGTCATAGCTCACAGCAACCTCAAACTAATGTGCTCAAGTGATCCTCTTGCCTCAGCCTTCCAAGTAGCTGGGACTACTTTTTTTAAAGATGGGGTCTCACTCTTGCTCGGGCTAGTCTCAAACCTCGGAGCACAGTCCATCCACCTGCGTTGGCCTCCCAGAGTGCTAGGACTACAGGGTGAGCCACTGCACCCAGCCCAATCATTACTGTTATTAATACACATAATGAATTGTCCATTTTTGCCCATTCTTTGCTTACTGAGAAAGGGAGTGGGTTCTTCTCAAGTACCTAATGTTTGTAAAGTAGGAAGCATTCATTCATGACCCATGACTTGTGTGCACACTGCATGCCCGCACTCTGATAGGTGCTGGGGGTATAGTGAATGAAAGTCTCTGCCCTCAGAGACCAGGGAGAGAGATGCAGTAGACTATGGCTGTAGCCCCCAACCCTTGGGCCATGGAGCTGGGCTGCACAGCAGCAGGTGAGCAGTGGGCCAGCTAGTGAAGCTTCTCCTGTATTTACAGAGGTTCCCCATTCTTCCCATCACTGCCTGAGTTCTGCTTCCTGTCACATCAGCAGTGGCATTCGATTCTCATAGGAGCACAAACCATACTGTAAAGTGCTCACGTGAGGGACCCAGCTTGTGTGCTCCTTGTGAGGATCTAATACACAGTCCCTAACCCCCCACAATCCATGGAAAAATTGTCTTCTATGAGATCAAGTTCTGCAATTAACCAGCCTGGAGATAGCTTGCTAGTTTGCTGTTACAGTGGTATTTACATACCCATGTGTTAACTCCAGATGGTCCCTGATGCTGACAAGGTTGGGGACTGCTGCCCTATGGTAAAGTCTTGTCTAGGATTGATTCCGAGATCCTAGGGGAACACAGATAAGGAGCTGGCCCCACCCCCAAAGATCAGGGAAGGTTTGCTCTGGACCACCTGGGTTTCCCAGGTGAAGAGGGTGAAGGCCTTCACACAAATTGGAAGAGGACTTCACTTCCTTAAGAGATTATTGCAATGACCCATTTGTCTGACCCTTTCATCACCAAGGTCCATTAGAGCTAGAACCAAAGCTTTTAAAATTAATAACATAAGAATGGAAAACATTTTCCCTGATGCTCAGCAGCTCCAGAGGAAATACCATTGGCCTATCTTACAGGCCCTTTCAGGTTGAGATTTGGCAGAGGAGGTTTTGTTAACAGTATGACGAGAAAGACCTCATGATGTCTCATGTTCCTGTGACCTGGGCTCAAGAATTGGCTTCAGGACTGACACTGACTAGGTATAGTACTGTGGCCAGGTTCTCAGTGAGAAATGTCACCCTAAACATCAGGAAACCTAAGCTCTGCTGTGACCATGCGGACCAGGCGTGTAAGACCCTGCTCCAGTCATTAACTTCTCTGAATTGATGAGCTCAACTTGAAAATGTGTATCTAACAGGTATTCCCGATTCAGGAGGACTCTGGTCACCACGTGATGAACTTCTATCTTTCCTTCCCCACTGAATGCTTCTCTTGCAGTTAAAAAGAAATTAATGTAAAAATTACAAAATAAACAAAATATTAAAATACTTAAACAAAGACAGGGCTCACATGACTGACTTTTCCTTTTGCCTTGGGCTCCAATGTCGCTGGACATGCCCCTGTAGTGAGACCCCACCATATTCCCTTCCAACACTTTGTGCCTCCCTCGTTCTTTGTTCCAAGGTTGTTCTGGGCCTCTGCCTTTCCTCATGTGGTCCCCCTCTGCGTGAGAGGCCCTTTCTCCTTCCACTCTACCTCCCTACCTTGCTGATGAACTCATCCTCCTTCACCATTGAACTTTTCTCTGTGCCAGTTTTTCATCTATAAATGGGGAGAACAAATAGTACCTAATCCATAGCCTTGTTGTGAACAGAATATCTGCATAGCACCTGACTCAAGGTTAGCACTTAACTCCAGCTAACTCCAGCATCAACAATGGCATCATTCATTCCACAAGCAATCAGTGGCTGCTGCCACCACCCAGAGGTCAGGGATGCTATGTCCTGGCCAGATGAAAAACATCTAGATCCCGCCTTCACTTCTGACCACCCAACTCTCATTACAGAGTCCTCTTCCTCTATCTGCTTAGTAAATTTAGATGTTCCACAACCTCAAGTGTACCCTCTTTTCTGTGATATGTCTAAAGGTCTGTATCTCCAGGCCCAAATGTCCAGTGTTTGCTGGATGTCTCAGCAGTGCCTAACTATCATGATGAGTATTAGTAATAATAGCCAGTGATGACTGAATACTAAGGCTAATACAGCCCAGCACCGTACATGAATTACTTCGTTCAATCCTCTTTGAAACCCCATTTTACAGAAAAGCAAAACAGCAAAGTGGAAACCAAGAGAAGAGAAGAAAATCACCCAAGATTATGAACCAGGGAAGTGGTGGAACCAGGATTTAAACTGGGTGCTTCTGCTAAAAAGACTAGACAAAGGCTCGCCTTTTAAAGTGATGTGAAGGAAAGATGATAGAACGGTAGTTCTCAACTGGGGGCAATTTTGCCTCCCCTGGAGGACATTTTGCAATGTCTAGAAACATATTTGGCTGTCCCAATGGGAAAGATGTTCTGGGATCCAGTGAGTAGAGGCCAGTGGAGTTGTTAAACACCCTACAAAGTGCAAGATGCCCCTATAACAAGAAATTATCTGCTCCAACATGTCAGTATTCCCAGAACCACAGATGAGGCTAGTAAAGGGGGTTGCCTTTTCTGGTGCTAACTCCACACTCACTAACTGTGCCTGGCCCTCTGCCTCTCCTTAGCCCTTCTCCCTCAAGCCCAGCCCCCACCCCAGCCCAGCCAAGCCTCACTCATCTTATCCACCACCCACTCCCATCCCTGCACAAAGCACAAACAGGAACTCATTATCTTCCTCCTCAAAATCTTCCCATCTTGTGCTTTTTGTCAAGGTTAAAAATACCCCTTCCTCCTCCTCCTCACAGGTGAGCACCATTGTACCCTCCTTCTCTGTCCCCACCCCCTTCCACTCAAGAATCCACTAACAAGTTGTGTCTATTCCGTCTCCCAAGTCTCTCCTGCTCACCCTCACCTTTCTTATTGCATGAACCTACTTTGGGCCAAAATAGCTTCTTACATTTTCTCTTTTCCCATCATGAGACTGAAGTCACTTGTTATTCATCCATATTTGATCAACCAGAGCATGAATTTCATAAGGAATTAAACTTGGGGGTTTTTAAGAACCCACTTAATTCCTATTCAGGATAAGTTCATGATAGGACTTTAGGGTTCTACACTTTGCCCTTTGGCCCTGCTCCCCAGTCCTGGGCTCGTGGCCCCACCCACTCTAGATTCTAGCCCCTGTCATCCTCAGGATCTGTTCCATTAACGAATCAGTCCTTCCTCTTAACTTCTCCCAGTGTGCTGGGACCTCCCCACCAACCCATCTTTAAAGAAGCCTCCACCCTTGCCTCCCACTTGCTAGACAGGCACATTTCTGAAAAGAGCTGTCCGCATTTGCTGTCTCCCACTCACTCCTCAACCCACTGCAATCTGGCTTCCACTCCCCACACTCCATAGAGACAAGCCCTGGTAAAAGTGATCAGTCTTCTCACTGTCAAATGAAACTGACACTGCTTTCCAGTCTTTTCTTGATTGAATTTCCTGTGCATTAGTGGGTGTTGGCCATCCCTTCTTTTGGAAGCAGTTTCGTCCTATGGCTCCTGGTTCTCCATCCACTTCTCTTCTGCCTCACGTTCCCCATGGGTGAATTCCATTGTAGCCTGCACTACAGCTTGAATCCTGGGGAAAGGCAGTACATGTTGGTGAAGAGCCTGGACTCTGAAGCTCCTCTACTCACTAAATGTTTGGCCTTGGAAAAGCCACTCAATGCTCCTGAGCCTCGGTTTCCTCAGCTGTAAAATGGTATAAAGGTTTTACGTCTCATTGCTTTCCACATCAGAACATACACCTTTCCTTAGGCTGCTGAGCCTCACAGACTTACCTAAATATATTATGTGCTCATGCTGTCTTAGGCGCACAGGAGTGCCTAAGGTTTAACAATTAAGTTCTCCAACTCATCCTAGAAAAAGTGCTGCATACCTCATTGCTGAGTATCACTACAGTCACCTTCAAAGTACTCCCCTTGGGAAGTTATACACCGATGCCAGTGCCTAGTCCACCTTTCAAAGCACTTTTTATAGGGTGAATTCATTAACTTAACTGTCTAACCTTCGTATGGGCACAATGAATGAGTGCTGCTCTGGATTGCGTTTCCACTGCAACAAGCCTTGAGACAAGGAGCTGGTGCAGTTTCTTTCTTCGGAAGGTGATCCCAGGAAGAAGAAAGAGTTAGAAGAGGGTGATGCAGGGAAGGGAGAAAAGGCAAGTTAGAGAGAAGGTTAATGAGGGGGGTCACTAATGCTGGGGCAACTGGACTTCAACCCACAGGGGATCCTCCGAGGAACTGTCTTGAGTGCACTCTAGGGATATTCCTGATCATGAAGGGCAAGGCTAAGGCATTTATCCACTGATTGGTTAGTGGTTGCCCCAGGGCTGTTGGGAACCTTCAAGAGGGGAAAGACCCCATAACCCTGGAGAAAGGCCCCTGGCAGAGAGGAGGGATGGATACTTCAGGAGGACAGTTCCTCTGTATAGCTACTGGTGAGTTCAGAGATGGACACAGGGATGTGCAGACCATCACCAACACATGTGCTTGCTGCTCTGCCTGTGACCCTTTATCTAACCAGGAGTTACGTCTCTTCCCTGAAACTTGGTTCAAGAGCACCCACTTCTTGGAAGTATTTTCCAACCTCCCTCTACCCCTTGCAATGCTCTGAACAAGACCCATAACACTCTGGACATACCACTATAAAGAGTACTTACCTCTCTTTCTAAATAGAGCTTTCTTGTCTTTCTAGAGAGCAAGACAGTTCTTTTTCATCACCACAGATATAGTGCCCAGAAGATGTTTGAGCACATTATAGGTGTTTATCTGATGCCTTAAAATCAGTTGAGGAAACCGAGGCTGAGGAGCATTGAGTGGCTTTTCCAAGGCCAAACCCACCTTGCTCAGAATAAGAGGTCAATACACATGGGCTCCAGTTCCTTTCCCTCCATCTGACCTAGTCAAGCATGCACCCAGCGAGCATATGATGGGATGCATATGTTTTTTAAATGAAAACGCACAAAGAAGGGAGCAATTAACTGGGACTGTACCAATGAGACTACTGCTACCTTGTCTGACAGTCTTAATTACTTATAGTTTTAACTTTCCAAAACCATTAATAGAGCCATCTGGCACTTCTTCTATCATGCTGGGCATTCCCTTTTGAGTCTAACCACCAAAGAGGAAGACACGGGGCTGAGGGACAGAGCAAATCTCTCTGCCTGGTGTGAGAGCCAAATCTCTGACTCTAGTCCTGTTTGTCCCTTGGATTCCTTCGACATGTCTTTGTTGAGAGCACCCTGTGAGCTACCATTGTTCTAAGGAGACAAGTGCAGGGCCTGTAGTAATGCAGCTCGCCCATGCGTGGGGAGAGTGGGGACAGATAACAAGCAGCCAAATGCATAGGATAAATTAAACAGTGACAAGGGCTATGAAGCAAAAAAAAGGGCACCCTTGTGTGGAAGGGCTGGGGGTGGGAGTGTAGGTGCCAGAGACAAGTAGATTGCATGCTTGGGGAAAGCCCTCCGAGGGGCTGACTTCTGGGCTGTAAGCTGCTGTTGAGAACACTCTCCTAGAGATTCTTTCAGAGGGGACAGCAGCGGCAAGGGGCCTGTGGTGGGACCCTAAACTCTTGGTATCCAGCCTGGAGCTTGTCCTATTGCTTCTGGCTACTGAAAGAGAATGGCAGAACAGAGACAAATCTGGGTCTGAAACTGATGACTGTTCCTTACTTGGAGAAAAGGAGCTGGTACCCAACTTTCAGTTCCCGGCAGGTTCATTTCAGGCTTCTGTTTTCACTCATGGGCATGTTGTTCCCTCTTCAAAGTCTGACTGGGTTTCAAAGGAATCTGAAACACTTAAGGCAAAACCACCAAGCTGCATCCTCCAGGTAGCCAACCCCCAAATGTGGCATTTCTGTGGGAAACCACAATGAATCACTCTCATTGGCTGTTCAGGCTTTCTGCCCAGTCACAGATCGACTTTGGTTTTCCCAAACTTCGTAAAGCCTCCTCAGACGTTTTTAACACCCCAGCGCTCACCAGGTCCTGACTTTCAGGTTAAGAGCAAAATCCCAAGTTTTGTAGGGTTTCCGGAGTTTCAGATTTCCCCAGAAGAGGGTCTGCCACAGACACTAACTAACCTTTTCCTCTGCAGACAGCAGTTTCAGAAACGCAGCAAAGGAAACCAGTCACCCAGGAGAGAAACAAAGGTCTAAGGAAGACTTCTGTCCCTGGCTTTGTGCATGGATGTGCACAATACACAGCCCACAAGTTAAAATCCTTTCTCTTATGTTTCTTAACGGTAAAAATAAGGAAGAAGCATGGCTGCGTTCATTAGAGGGTTTCCACTGTCTAAACATTTGGTTTCTAAATCAATCCAATGAGGGCAGAATTAACACCCACTTCATGTTAGAGGAAACTGAGGCTCAGAGAAGTTAAGTGACTTACTCAAGTTTACACGGTAGAAAAAAGGGTAAAAGCCATGTTCCAACCCGGGTCAGAGACCTTAGTTCGTACTGTTACTATACTATTCTGTCCAGAAAAGTCCCGTCCCCCGGGAACAAAAAGGGAGGAAATTAGCAGAGAGGAAGTGGTGAAACAGGGCAGCCAGGTGAACTGGGGAAGCGGCCAGGGGATTTTAAGTCCGTCTTCTGCAGGATGGAAGAGCAGCAAAGTCCTTTCCCGCCGTCAGGGTCTTAGAAAGGCACCTTCTATGTCCCAGGTCTCCTGTGGGTAAATCCTACCCCTTCCACCACTGGGCGAAGAGGAGACAGGCCGGCGAGCGGAGCGAAAGGCGAAGGACACCCGACCCTGGCGATGTCAGGGACCCGGCCTATCCCCGCGCCAG
>NW_003852399.1:981290-990108 GCF_000181295.1 Otolemur garnettii
CCTGCCCGAGCCCCCGCCCCGAGAGGCGCCGGGACGGGGCGCCGGGCGGGCTCTCGGCTCCCTTCTCAGTGGGGTGCCCCTCTCGCGGGGAGGGCGCCGGCCCGGGGTCCGGGGATTGTGCGGGGCGCGCGGCCGCGCTGTGCAGGGCCGGACGAGGCCGCCCCGGGGGTCTCCGCGCCCCCAGCTCTGGAGAGGAGGCCGGGGCGACGCGCCAGGCGGCCTCTGCTCTGCCGAGACGCCGAGCTTGGGCCAGGTGGGGGCCGCCCTGAGTAGCTCTGCGCGCCCCTCCCGGAGGGGGCCTGGGACAGCGCGCCCGGCAGCCGGGACCCGCGATGGGGCGCCCTCCCGGTGCTGAGGCGCGGGCGCCGGCCGCGGCATTGTCTCTCTGGCGCGGCGGAGGAAAGTTCCCCGCGGCCCCCGGCCTGGACCCGCGCTGCCTGGCAGGCCCCAGGCCACTTGCTTAAAGCAAAAGAAACGAAAGGGAAGGGGGGTAAATTCCCTCTTGGGGCTCGGTGCTTGCTCGCGGGAAGATCAGGGAAGTCCTGGCTTGTGTTTTCCACTTGTACCATTTTGGGACCTGCTGCATTTTTCTGAAAGCGAATGAAGTTTAAAAGAAAAAAGAAACTTGCCGGTGTCCAGTTTTCTGCGATTTAATACATCCCCGGAGAGTTCATCTTGGGTATTTCCACAGCGGTTTGCTTTAATATTTGTTTTCCACTAGCGCAAGGAGACAAATAGCCAACTCCATACCGTCCTTAATATGACCTCTGCTTTACCTATACTAATCAGAAAGAACAAGAACTTTCTCCCACCTTCTCCCTATCTGCTCAGTGAGGTTATCTTGGCATGATTGATTCTGGGATGACAGCAGGACCTGGATTGCTGACTAATGTTTTGGGATTGTAAAACCTAATTCGATTTTTAGGCCAGTTTTTTACCACTATTGCAACCTCTATTGCAAGTATGTCTTTCCAAGGGTGGGCGTGGAAGTGGGGGAGAATCCCAGTTGGAGTCTGGATAGCTTTGAGAAGATGCAGGTTTTCTTGAAACACCCAATCGACAGTTTAGGAAGCAAAAGATGTTGGAGAACAATTGCTTCAACCCTTTTCTTGTACAGATGAGACCCAGAGAGCTGGACTTGAGTTGCCCAAGCTCACATGGCTAGTGGGTGGCAGGACCAGGAGTAGTTTTCAAGTCTTGAAACTCTCGGTCCCAAGCTCCTTTCACTATATCATATTAATGTGTTAGCCAGGAAACAGATTTGGAAACATGCCTTTGCCTTATATCCTTTGCTGCTTTAGTGTCTTCTTTGCCTTCTCTTCAGTCTTATCTGTTACTGCTGCTATTTTTGAGATATGCAGTTTTCTCAAACTGCTTATTTTGAGATAGAGAGTTAAAAAAAAAAATCACCTAACTCCTACTGTTCAGCCACCAAATGGATTTGAAGATTCAGCTACCAAATGGATTTGAAGTATAAAATGGGTGGCCTATTATATGGAGAATTACTTTTCTCTGTCCCATTCTTTTATGAAAAGTAGAAACTCCCAAAGTTCAAAAAAGGGCAGTATCTTAGCACATAATGTACCGAATGATGTTCTCTAGATGCGATTTTCAGCCCTCCTGTTTCTTGTGAGCTAAGCAGCCCATCTATTTTTCTCATGAGAGCTCTGAATGGCTGGTTTTTCATTTTTAGTATGTGATAATGTTGCAGTGAAAGGACTTTTTGCAAGCTTGCCATTTGGTGAAGGAAATTGAAATTCTCTACACCTCCCCAGTCCTCACCAGCCACAGCGAGCCAGATTTTCAAAGCAGTGCAAGCCTTGCATTCAAATGGAGCCCTACCTCATGAGGACTCACCTCCCACCTGGCATCTCTACACAGCACTCAGAAGAAAACTCATGTTACCTGGGATGGTGCTCCTGCCTTTTCCCTACCAAGGTCTCAGTTGCATTTGACTGGATCCTGCTGTTCTAGTCTCCCTTTCCATCCCTATTACCTCACCACTGTATTTGGCATGGGTTTGAGAAGTCTTTCCTAGGAGATTCCACAAGTGATCTGCACATAAGCAATAGTGACAGTGACCACATTTATTGAGCACCTGCTGTGTACATTTAACATGTTACCTCTTCTCTTCCGAAGTAAGAGAGGGAACTCTGTTGGGAGCCTTGCCCAGAAGAGACAGTACTTCTCAAATTCATCTGGGATTGAGAAATTCTTTCCTGCATCCGGTAAAACATTTGCTAAGTGGCTCCCCTGTGGGAGGTGCCAGTCATGCAAAGATGAATAGGACCCTGTTCTTTAAGGCCTTATATTTCGAGCCTCATCTTTCAATGTCAGCCTCACACTTTCTCTTTTAATTAATCAATTCAACAACCACATTACTGAACACCTGCTCCATTGCCTGGTGTGAAGTCCCCGTGATACAGTGTTGAACAAGATAGACCTGGCCCTGCCCTTCTGGAACTTGCATTCCTCTGGAGGAGATAGGAAACAAGGAAAAAGCAATTAACCCCCAACAAATGAAAGATTGTGGCATCTTTGTTATCTAGGAAACAAACCACAGAGCAAGGTGGGAGGTGGAGGTGCAGAGTTGGTTAGTTTTGCAAGAGAAAGCCCTTCTGAGATTGGAAGGTAGAGAAGGAACTGGCTACTCGGAAAGGTTGCAGGGGACAACATTCCAGTTAGAGGGATAGGAATGTGCAAAGTTGACTATGCACAGAAGAGCTTCATCTGTTCCAGGGAGGGAGTGAGGGAAATGGGGGGGAGGGGCGGTAAGGGAGCAATGGGGAGAATGGCACAAGGTGAGGTTTTAGAGGGAGGCAGGGCCCAGATCACATAGCTGCTTCTAAGCTGTGCTGGGGAGATCCCCCCACCAAGTTCAAAGGGAAGCATTGGTGAGTTTAAGCTCAGGAGTGAGATCTGATTGACTTTTTTAAGAGATTGACTAAGAAGAGTGGATCACAGCGGGCAAAGTGTGGAAGCAAGGAAGCCACTTAGAATGAAAGATGATGATGGCTTGGCGGGGTGTGTGTGTGTGTGTGTGTGTGTGTGTGTCTCAACCTGTGGGTTGCGACCCACAGGAACTGTATTAAAGGGCCCCTGGCATTAGGAAGGTTGAGAACCACTGGCTTAGACCAAGCTGGTAGCAGTGGAAGTATAGAGAAGTAGATAGATCCTACTTAGATCTTGGAGATAAAATTGGTGAGATTCAGTGATGGAGGCAGGGGGAAGGACTCCAGGGGGATTCCTGTGGCTCTGGCCTGAATAGCTGGGTGCATAGTGGTGTGGCTTTGGGAGATAGGGAAGGCTAGCTTCATGGAGAAAATCTAGTTCGGTATCAGCTCTGCTAAATTTGAGGTGTCTAGGAGGCATTTAGTGAAGATTGTAGACAGGCAGGAGAGCATGTGACTGAGGACATGAGACTAAAGACTTTTGCTAGTCCACCAGGGAGCTGCTGGAGCACTTGCCAGCACCTGTCCTGCCATTTCACTTCCCTATGTGTCTGCCTCTGTTCTGCGCCTGCTCTTCCTCTCTCCCAAGCCAACTGCTGCACAGCTTTTAAAATGCATTTCCTCTAAGATGCCCCAATACCCTCCCCTACTCTCATGTCCCCATGTTTACCTTCCTCACAGCATCCAATTTATTTAATAGTATCTTAGGTGAGTGAACACTTGGTATGGGCCCCAACACATAGTAAGTGCTTGTAGTTACTTACAAATGCAAATGTTAGCTATTATTGTTAGTGGGGGTGACAGGCATGTAAATAAAAATTATATTAGGATTAGTAAAATGATCATTTATTCATTTCTTATTGCTGTGACAAATTACCACAAACTTAGTGACCTAAACAGTATGAATTTACTGTCTCCAAAATTCTGGAGCTCAGAAGTCTAAAATGGGCCTCAGTGGACTAAGGTCCAGGTGTCAGCAAGGCTGCATTCCTTCTTGAAGTGCTGGGGGATACTCTGTTTCTTTTTTCTCTCTAGCATCTGGGTGCCACCTGCACACCTTGAGTCATGGTCTCCTTTCTTCATTTCTTCCTTGGTGACTTCATGGTGGCTTCCTTGTGACTTCATGGTTATTCCTTTATTGACGCACTCCCGTGTGCCATGCTCTGTGAAGAACAGGAGTTGAGGATTCATTTCACTGTGTATTCTGCAGGTTGGAGGTCTTAATTGTTTATTTTCCACCCGGGGACACTAATTCTTCTTACCCTGCCTCATGAATGAATTAAAATCACTAAGCCACAAAAATCTTCTACCAGCCCACCTACCCTTACATCCTCTCCCAAGCAGGGTTAGGCAGGGAGTGAGGTTGGTCCTCCCATTTAATGCCTGCTCTGCCTTTAGTACAGCTAAAAACCTTGGTTCCAAAGCCACTGCTAGTATCCCTAACTTCAGCCAGCCCTGTTCCCAAAGTATGCCATTGGCCACAGAGAGGTCAGGAGAGGGTGTGTGGTTTGATCAGGACAGATCTGGCTGAATCTTTATGGGAAGGAACAGCTAGTGGGCCTGGCCCACTGGTGGCATATGGTGGGGTGGCTCCATCTTCGAGAGGGAGAGAAGCACACCATGATGGGCTGTGTAGCCACATTGCTATGAGGGGTAATTAAGACCAGATTTTTTAAGTCTTCTCATTTGCTTAGAGCAAATGGGCTCCTGTCCAAAATGGGGCTCCTCTCTTGGCCACCGGCAGGCTAGGTTACAAGGAGATAGAAGTTATTTGCTGCCTGGGGTTCCCGTGACAGCCCCTTCTGTCCCATCTCTTGTAAATGCCATGAACTAAACTTGCCTTGTAATATTTTTGTCGCTTCCTCTTCCTCCACTGCCCAAAGTCAGGAAGTGTGAAGGTGCACAGAGTTAGAAAAACAGAAAAGTAAGCAAGTATGTCCTTCCAGGGGTGGGCGTCGGGGGCGCGGGGAATCCCAGCTGGAGTCTGGTTTGGGATGAAGAAAAGTGCCGGTCAGTACTTACTTCCCCCGGCTGTGGTGGGGAGTTAGGCAGAAGTGAGCCGGGTGAGGATGATCTGTGGGCAGAACAGGAAAGAGGGCGGCAAGACAACGCCCGTTCTGGGGGATGTTTTGCATTTCCCTCTTCAAAGCTGATCCTGAAGTTTTAGTCAAGGCTTCTGCCTTTACAAAACTCTGCCTGGTAAGTGACCATACGGTGTGCTGATTTCATTGTAGTTCCATATCTAAATATCTTTTTAAGCAAAAATGTAAAAAGGGTGTTAGGCATTTCTCTACAGTTCTTCCCCAACTACTGTGACCTTGATAGTTGCAGGGTGGCTTAGAAGAATCATCAGTAGATGGGAACCAGAAGATTCTGGGATCTACTTCAAAGCCTGCCTGCCTTATGTTCTGCACTGACTACACTGACTTAGATAATGTAGGCAAAGCACCCAGCGCAAGGATCCCATAGACGGCAATTGCAGGGAACTATGTGTGCTCGACAACTGTGTCTGCCACCTGTGAGATGAAGCATGTGGAGTGGGGTTGGAGGGTGGGGAGTGGGACTATATGTTATTTTTCTTGTCCCCTTTTGATGAGTATGGTGCTCAGCAAATAGCAGGCACCCAGCAGGGAGCCTGAGTCGGGTTTATTGGCTTAAGTTGCTTAACTGTGTTAACCACATTTGTTGAATTTTTTCATCATTGAGTTTTTAATTTTAATGACTGTACATTTGAGTTCTAGAAATTCTTGATTCTCTTTCAAATCTACCAGGCCTTTTATCCTTGGGTCTTGTTCTTTCATTAGGGTCTCTCTTCCATATTTTATGTCTTTGTTTTAAACATATTGATGTTTTCTTTCTGGTTACTCTGTTATGCTCATTCCAGAGGAGCCAGTTCTCCCACTTGTTATTCTGGCTTTTGGGCCTGGTGGCTCCTGCTCCATGGGAGTCCCACCTATCTTGGATAGCAGAGATGTCTCTACAGAGTAGTTTTATGCTCCAGCAGAGGTCCTGTGTATTTCCTAGGTCCTGGACAAGTTTCTGTGGGAGTGTCTGGTCCCAAGAGTTTAACACTAGACCTGTGGGTTCTATCCCCACACCTTGGGGTTTTAATGTTTGCGTAGGAACCTTTTTCGCTTATTTGTGTTCTGAGGCAAGATAAACTTTTTCATCATTTCTCTGGACTGAGGGGAGGAATAGTACAGGCCCTCTTTTTAGAGGAGACTTAGACCCATTTGTGGCCTGTCTTTATAAAAGGGGTCTTAGCTCTCCTGTCATCCTGGTAGACATCAAATTAGAGCCAGATAGTTTAATATATTCAGTCTTCTTTTCCAACCAAGAAAGAAAGAACATTTATAAAAGTGTAAGAATTGCCATTTGGGGAAAAGAGAATTGGGATCCGTAACAGAACATTAGTAATGAAAAGATTGGATTCAGATCGGCAAGCACTTCCTGAGGCTCCTGAGCACATCCTGTGTGCTCTCCTGCTGCATGTCCAGGTGGGTGGGTGCGGGAGCCTTGTTTAACTTAGGAAGCCCTAGTTGCTAGGCCCTAGCATCGTGCCTAGCACAGAGAAGACAAAAGGTGTTTTGGAAGAAAGGAAATTTGTATGTTAGAAGAAGACAAATACTGATGCAAAAGACATAGTAAGATAGGAAAAAAAGAACTGAATTGAAACTCGGAAGTGCTGAGTTCTAGTCAGGGATTGATACTGACTGGTTATGTGACTTTAAATAGCAGCCAGTTCTGTTCTGTGAAGCTCCTGTTCCTCACCTCCATAAGGAATGGCAGCTCCTGTCCTGACTCACCCTCCCCACCAGGTTGCAGTGAGATAAAAAATATGAGATGGTGGGAGCTTCAGAGAGAAAAAGGTCTTTCTTGGTTTCCAGGACCATGGAATGTGTCTCCCAGCGGGCATCTCTTTAGAGACTCTGCCTTGCTTCACGGCTGCTGTGGGCACTGGGCTTTCAGAGGAAGGGCTACAGGCATGTCAAGTTCTTAAAGCTTGATTAAGCTAAGGTGCTGTTCTTGGGTGTGGTCAGAGTTGGGCTTTAGGGAGCTGAGCTGGCTACTGTCTCATTCATGTCCTTTCCCCTCGAGGTTCCCCTAAGGGTCTGTAAATGAGGGCTGAGCTTCCCTGGATGGAATTTAAGCATTTCATTGCCTTCATGACCTTTGACCCATCCTTCTCCACAGCTGCTCTTCTGGACAGTGGTTCTCATGCTCTCTAGTGGGCTATCCTTTGGCCAGGTCATTCTTGCCTAAGGTGATTTGGTGGGTAGAGGGTAGGAGCATTTGTCATGATGCCATGGGAAAACCAGTGGACTTGGAATCAATAATGATAGCTAATATTTGTTGTTCATGAATACATGTCAACACTGTTCTAATCAGTTTTCCTCTATGGTCTCATTCACTTCTCATAATTACCCCATAAAACATGAAGAGCCTGAGATACACAGAGCCTAATTAACTTCCTCAAGGTCATATAGCTGATAAGTGGCGAGATTTTAAGTGAGGTGATCTGTGTCCAATTCCTATACTCTTGACCGTGATCCAGTATTATCTCTAAATTGAATTTGAATTCCATCCCCTAATTCCTCATGTGGCCTTGAATGAGTCTGTCCTTAGCCTTTCTCTTAGCCTCCCTGAGCTTCAGTTTCCTTTTCTATAAATTGTGAAAAATCTCATAGGGCTTTTCTTTTTTTTTTTTAGGGTGTCAAAGCAATATATAAGGAAAGTGGCTACGCCAGTTCCTGGCACATAATTAGTACTAAACAAAAGTGAGTGGGTTCCAAAATGAGATAAGAGTTCTCATTTGCATGAGCAGTAGAAGAGGAAGCATGAAAGAGCTAATTCAATTTTAAGCATTTTCACTGCACAAACTTTTCTTGCATATCCTGCTATGTGCCAAGCACTTAGGGTATGAAGATGAAGAATCAAAGTCCTTACATACCTCGCAGTTGAGTTGAAAGAAAGGTGTGTAATTGTGAATAATTTTGGACTGATGTTAGTTAACACCATAGGAGAGTTACCAAGTGTGCAGGGAAGGGAGAGGGTCCTCCCAGCAAGGTGGGCAGAGAAGGCTTTGTGGAAGAGGTGCTGTCTGAACCTACTCACAAGTGCCAAGAAAAGGGAAGGGTATTCAAGGCTCTTTGATTTAAAGTCCTTGTGGCAGTAATGCACTGGTTATTTCTGGAGAGATCGAAGGAAAACATTTCTTCAAGAAGAAAGGTAAAAACTCTCAGTTAAAACAACATGGCATTTGGGGTTTCTTCCTGGAATGCAGTCATCCCTGCTATTTCCTATGGCCCTACTGTCACAGAACTCCTCATCTAGAAAAGCAAACTATGGTGTCGTTTATAGACCTTCCCATAATAGCCGTTAGCAAGTTTCCTCTCCTAGGACAGTTACTTCCTCCACCCTAAAATAGAACAACAGCAGGGTGGAGATGTGGGATATTTGCGGATTTCGTTCTGTTGAGCAGTGTACTGTGGAGGCGAGTGAATGACAAGGTGTGGCAGACTCCATTGGCTGCTTACCCAGCACACCTTCTTTTTTGCAGGCAGAACACTGACCTTTAGAAGTCCACCTTCCAGGGGCTTTAGGGAGGTCTATACCACCTCAGGGGAATCACTGTGGTCCTGTTCCCCTTGGCAGTGATTAGTTTAGGCATGGACAAGTGACATGGCCCTGGCCAGTGAAATAGGAAGGGAATTGGTCTTGGAGTGGGAAAAGACTTTTTCCATCTTAAAATGAGATGTTTAGGAAGAACTAGCCTCTCGGCTCAGCGCCTATAGCTCAACCGGCTAAGGCGCCAGCCACGTACACCTAAGGTGGCGGGTTCGAATCCCCAGCCCGGACCGCCAAAC
>NW_003852399.1:990128-1023131 GCF_000181295.1 Otolemur garnettii
ATGGAGCTGGAAAATATTCTTAGCAAAGTATCCCAAGAATGGAAGAAAAAGTATCCAATGTACTCAGCCCTACTATGAAACTAATTTGCTATAACCCAATTTTAGCCCAGGAACATGGGGAGAGGGGAGAGGGAAGAGGGAGGGGAGGGAAGGGTGGAGGGTGGGTGGAGGGAGGGTGTTTGGCGGGATCACGCCTATGGTTCATCCTATAAGGGTACATGTGAATCTCTCTAAATGTAGAATATAAATGTCAACATAATAACTAAGAAAAAGACATGAAGACTATGTTAACCAATTGGATGAAAGTACTTCAAATTGTATACAGAAACAGTACACTGTACCCCATGATAGTATTAATGTACACTGTTATGATTTAATAAAAAAACAAAAAAACAAAAAACAAACATTGATCCATTTCCTTCACATTGTCAAATTTCTAGGCATAGAATTTTTGGTAGTATTCAGAGATAATCTCTTGTATCTCTGTGGCATCTGTTGTTATTCCCCCTTTATCATTTTTGATTGAGGTTACTAGAGATTTTACTTTTCTGTTTCTAGTTAGTCTGGCCAAACACTTATCTATTTTATTTTATTTTAAAAAAAACAACTTCTGATTCATTAATTTTCTGAATGATTCTTTTGTTTTCAATTTCATTGATCTCTGATTTAATTTTGGATATTTCCTTTCTTCTGCTTAGAGTCTTCTTTTCCCAATTCCATAGAATGGCTTGGGATTTTTTGATGTGCTCTCTTTCTCTTTTTTGGATGTAGGCATCGAAAGTGATAAATTTTCCTCTCAAAACTTCTTTTGCAGTATCCCACAGTTTTGGTAGCTTGTGTCTTCATTGTTGTTATGCTCAAGGAAGTTAGTGATTTCCTATTTCATTTCTCCCTGCACCCAACTGTCATTCAGCATAAGGTTGTTTAATTTCCATCACTTTGTGTGGGGTTGAACATTTTTGTTGGAGTTGAATTCCCCCTTTAGTGCCTTGTGGTCTGAGAAGATACAAGGTAAAATTTCAATTCTTTTGATTCTGTTGAGGTTTGTTTTATGTCCTAAGATATGATAAATTTTGGAGAATGTTCCATGGGGCAATGAGAAGAATATCTATTCTTTATCCTTGGGATGGAGTGTTCAACATGTGTTTATCAAGCACAATTATTCTAGGCTCTCATTTAAGTCCCTTATATTTTTGTTTAATTTCTGTTTAGAGGATCTGTCCAGCTCTGTAAGAGGAGTGTTAAAGTCCCCTATTATTATGGTGTTATAGGATATCATGTTGTTCAGACTAATTAAGGTCTATTTCAAGAATCTAGGAGCATTTAAGTTGGGTGCATAAATATTCAGAAATGAAATGTCTTCTTGTTGTATTTTTCCCTTGACCAATATGAAGTGACCATCTTTGTCTTTTTTGACTTTAGTTGCTTTAAATCCACATGTATCTGAAAATAAGATTGCAACCCCTCTTTTCTTCTGAATTCTGTTTGCCTAAAAAATTTTCTTCCACCCTTAACTCTGAGTTTTAATTTGCCTTTTGAGGCTAGGTGTGTTTCCTACAGACAGAGATTGGATGGCTTGTGCTTTTTAATCCAATCAGCCAATCTAGGACTCTTTAGTGGGGAATTCAAGCTATTAGCATTTGTTGAGATAATTGATAAGTGTGGCAGCATTCTATTCATCTTTTATTTTGTGAAAACCCATTGGTTAGTTTTATCTTTTGCATCATTGTGGAAGCTAGGTTCTGTGTTTTAATTTCTGGGTGCTTACTTTGCTGGCTGGTCCATTGTGATGGTCAGTGTGTAGAACAGTTTGAAGTATTTCCTGTAGAACTGGTCTTATTGTGGCATATTTCTTCAATGTTTGTATATCAGTAAATGATTTGGTTTCTCCATCAATTTTAGAGCTTAGCTTAGCAGGATATAGAATTCTAGGCTGGAAATTGTTCTGTTTAAGTGGGTTAAAGGTAGATGACCATTGTCTTCTGGCTTGGAAAGTTTCATTAGAGAAGTCTGCAGTCACCTTGATGAATTTGCCCCTGTAGGTCAATTGGCGCTTACTCCTGGCAGCTTGTAGAATCTTTTCTTTTGTCTTGACTTTGGACAGGTTAATCAAAATGTGTCTTGGAGAAGCTCTATTAGAGTTGAGGTGACCTGGCATCCAATATCCCTCTGAAAGAAGTGTATCAGAATCTTTGCTGATATTTGGGAAATTTTCATTTATACTATTCTCTATTATGGCTTCCATTCCCCTGGGGCATTTTTCTTCCCCTTCTGGGATATCTATAACTCATATGTTTGAATGCTTCATAAAGTCCCATAATTCTGTCAGTTAGAGGGGTGGTGCCTATGGCTCAGTGAGTAGAGTGCTGGCCCCATATACTGAGCGTGGCAGTTTCAAACCTGCCACTGGCAAAACTGCAACAACAACAAAAAAGATAGCTGCGTGTTCTGGTGGGCACCTGTAGTCCCAGCTATTTGGGAGGCTGAGGCAAGAGAATCACCTAAGCCCAGGAGCTGGAGGTTGCTATGAGCTGTAATCCCATGGCATGCTACAAAGGGTGACAAAATGAGACTCTGTCTCAAAAACAAATTTTTTCTTTTTTTTTTTTTGTCAGTAAACGTTCTGCTATCTCTCTCTTCTTTTCTGCTTCTTTAACAATTTGTGTTATCTCAGGAGTTTTGTCCTCTACCTTGGAGATTATTTCTTCTGCATGGTCTAATCTGTTATTGATACTTTCTGTTGCATCTTTAAGTTTCCTAATTGACTGCTTCAGTTTCTTCAGCTTTGCTATCTCTTATTTGATTCTGTTTTTGGATTTCCTTTTGGTTATTTTCCACTTCATCAACAATTTCCTTCATTGTTTCCTTCATTGTTTTCATCATCTGTAGTTTAAATTCCCCTTCTGTCATTTCTAACATTTCTTTATAGGTGGAATCCTTTGTAGTAGGTACCTCCTGGTACTTTGCTGGGGAGGGAGGGGGGGTTGCTCTGGACTGGTTTTTCATGTTGCCAGGATTTTTTTGCTGATTCTTCCTCATGAGTGTTTTCTTTTATCTATTTCCTTGTCCTAATTTTCCTTTTACTTCCTCTTGCTCTTTAAGTTACCTTGCCTCTGGCCTAAGATTTTGATGAGTCCTTTTGGTCCTGTACCAAATGAGAAGATTGAAGAGCAAGAAGGGAAAAAACATTTAAAAAAAGGAAAAAAGGGAAAGGAGAGAGGGTGAGTAAAAGGGAATATTGAGAAAAAGAAGTGAAGCACAGAAGGAGGGAGACAAGGGTAATAAAGGTATATAGTAGGGTACTTTGATCTACGCTTAAAAACCCCCAGCCCCTCAGGGCTGGGTTGGGTGGTTCCCTTGAGGTCAGCAGTTCTTTGTCAGCCTGAGCAGACACAGTACCCCACCTCCACCAAATGGAGAGTGAAGACAAAAATACTAAAAATCAAACCAAACCAAACAAACAGAAAACCTTACAGGAAGGAATCTGGGGAAAAAACAATAGGAACAGAAACACTAGCAAAAATGAAGCTCTTATTATTAAAGAGTGCAACAATGGAAAATTACATTTAAGCTAGAAAAATAAAGAAGAGAAGAAAAAAGAGAGAAAAATTTAGAGGGAAAATGTTGAAATTAAAAAAAAAACCAAAAAGAACAAAAACCAAAGCATATTTGAATCTTGCCAAATATTGTCTGGTGTCTGGGCAACAGGTGATCTTCTGGGGTATGAAATATTAATTACAATGCTGATACAGCTGTATGAGATGGAGACTGGAGATCTCTGCTGATTTCTCAAACCCCACCAGGTTGAGAGTCTAAATATCTCCTTAGCCCTCTTAAAAGACACTTTAAACTGTTAACCTGGGCTAGGCAGAAGCTTTCCCAGGAATGCACTTGTCACTGGGATCTCTTCTGAAGTGGCTGTTGACTTATCTATGCCCCTCATGGCTGAGGTTACAAGGCAGCCTTTGTACTGCCAAACCCTGAATGCTCTGCTATTCCCCAGTGTTTCAGTGGCAGCCTTTGGACTGCTCAGTCATAAGAGCACTTCCCAGGGTCTCTCATCCCGAGTCTAGCTCTGCTACCTGAGGGTGGAGGCTGTAGGGGCAGTTCTCCCACAATGGTTGTGCTCAGCCCACAGCTGAACAATATTAGCTCCATTCCGGCCATGGGGCTCAGTCCTGGTCCCTAGACAATGCTTAGAGTCATCTGCATTTTTGCTTGAGTTCTCCAAAGGTAGTTCAACTGAGTGCTCAAGTCCAAAAAAACCCAAAAACCAAAAAACAAAAAACAAATAAACAAAAAAAAAAACAAAAACAGCTGACAGGAAAGGACTTTCTTGTTTTGTTTTCAATCTTGCTGCTATTGTTGATACAGCAGTGGCAGCAACTACCTAAATGCAACCACTTGCCAATTTTCCACTGCTTTTGTCCTTCTCCTGGAGTCCAGACATCTCTTGCTGTCTTCCTGTGTCCCCAAAGGGATGTTTCTGGGAAGAGCCCACAAACCAGAGATGCCTGAAATCTTCTCTCCCCAGTCTCACCACACCTGATTGCAAAGAGGCTGTTACTCCCCCCACCATCTTGCTCCAACAACCTCATTTTTAAGTGAGCAAGAAATGTGAACAGAATTTCTCTGAATGACACATGAATGACTGACAAATACATGAAAAAATACTCATTGATTTTAATCATCAGAGAAATGCAAATCAAAACCACTCTTAGATATCACCTAACTCCAGTAAGATTAGCCCACATCAGAAAGTCTCAAATCTGCATATGTTGTCATGGATGTGGAGAGATGGGAACACTTCAGTGCTGCTGGTGGGATTGCAAACTAATACAACCTTTATGTAAAGAAGTATGGAAAATTCTCAAAGCAATAAAAATTGACCTTCCATTTGATCCTGCAATCTCATTACTAGGTAATTACTCATTACCAGAAGAACAAAAATCATTTTACCACAAAGATATTTGCACCAGAATGTTTACAACAGCTCACTTTATAATTGCCAAGTTGCCAAAGTAACCCAAGTGCCCATCAACCCATGAATAGTTTAACAAACTTCAATATATATAGTAAAGTATACCAAGAATGGAAAAAAAATTGAGTTTTCTGTAGATCCTAGTTACCAAGCTTTTGTCTGATTCATAATATGCAAATATCCTTTCCCATTGTGTAGGTTGTCTATTTGCTTTGGCTGTTGTCTCCTTAGCTGTACAGAACTTTTCAGTTTAATTGAGTCCCATTTGTTTATTTTTGTTGTTGTTGCAACTGCCATGGAAGTCTTCCTCATAGTCTTTCCCCAGGCCAATATCTTCAAGTGTTTCCCCCACATTTTCCTTGAGTATTTTTATTGTTTTATGCCTTAGATTTAGATATTTTATCCATCCTGAATCAATTTTAGTAAGTGGAGAAATATGTGGGTCCTGTTTCAGTCTTTTACATGAAGATATCCAGTTCTCCCAGCACCATTTATTGAACAAGGATTCTTTCCCACAGTGTATGTTCTCATTTGGTTTATCAAAGATTAGGTGGCTACAAGATGTTAGTTTCATCTCATTTCCTATTTGGTTCCAGGTGTCTTTGTCTCTATTTTTGTGCCAATACCATGCTGTTTTGATCACTATGACCTTCTAGTACAGCCTAAAGTCTGGTAGGCTGATACCCCTGGCTTTGTTTTTACTGCTAAGCATTGCCTTAGCTATATGCTTTTTTTTCTGGTTCCATACAAAATAAAGAATTATTTTTTCCAATTCTTGAAAGGATGATGTTGATATTTTAATAGGGATGGCATTGAATGTGTAGATTGCTTTGGGAAGTATAGACCTTTTAACAATGCTCATTCTTCCCAGCCATAAGGATGATATGTTCTTCCATTTGTTAATATCTTCTATTTCTTTTCTTAGGGTTTTGTAATTTTCTTTATAGAGGTCTTTCACCTCTTTTGTTAGGTATATTCCTACGTATTTCATTTTCTTTGAAGCTACTGTGAAGGGGATCATGTCCTTAATTAGCTTCTTGTTCTGGCTGTTATTGTTGTATACAAAGGTGCCTTTACTGACTTGGGGACATTGATTAGCCAAAAATCCCTTGTATCACTGGGCAAGAGAAATGAATAAAACCTTCTCTAAAGAAGATAGACAAATGGCAACAAGCATATGAAAAAATTCTCATTGTCCCTAATTATCAGAGAAATATAAATCAAAACCACTCTGACATATCACGTAGCCCTAGCGAGAATGTTACACATCACAAAATCTCAAAACTGCAGATGCTGGCATGGATGTGGAGAGAAGGGAACACTTCTACATTGCTGCTGGGACTGTAAACTAATACAACTGTTTGGAAGGAAGTATGGAGAATCTTCAAAGAATTCAATCTAGACCTCCCATTTGATCCTGTAATACCATTACTGGGCATCTATCCAGAAGAAAAAAATTATTTTATCATAAGGACATTTGCACCAGACTGTTTATTGTAGTTTAATTTACAACTGCCAAAATGTGGAAATGGCCTAAATGCCTACCAATTTAGGAATGGATTAACAAGCTGTAGTATATGTATAACATAGAATACTATTCAGCCATTAAAAAGATGGAGACTTTACATCTTCTATATTAACCTGGATGGAAGTGGAACACAGTATTCTTAGAAAAACATCACAAGAATGGAGAAGCATGAATCTTATGTACTCAATTCTGATATGAGGACAATTGGTGACCTAGTACATGGTGGGGGTGGGGTGGAGGAAGGTGGATGCAGTGAGAGGGAAAGGGGAAGGGGATGGTGGGTCCCCTTTTGGGGACAAGACATCATGATAAGAGGGACTTTACCTAACAAATGCGATCAGTGTAACCTGGTTCTTTGTACCCTCAATGAATCCCCAACAATAAAAAAGAAAGACTATTCACAATATAAATAAAACCAAAGCAATAAAAACCCAATACATATATAAAATTATAAGTGTTGAGAAAATTAAAAAAAAGAAGGATGGAGAAAAAATATCCAATGTATTGAATACTAACAGGAACCAATATATAAATAATTACAGGACCATATGAATGATCAAACACAAATATAGTCTAACAAGGAGGAAGGGAGGAGGAATGAGGGAGGCTAGGGGGAAGGGCCATCGGTGGGGGGAGGGTGGGCAATTAGTGAGATCTCATGCACAGTATGAGGGTGTTCAGCACACCCCCTGGGCGAAGACCTCTTCTAAAATATGAACTTTACGTTGGAAATGAGAACAATTAAACTTAAAAATTTGTACCATGATATTAAATTGAAATAAAAAAGTAGCTGTAAAATGATGATTTAAAATTTATAATCCAATGCTAAAATCATTTAGGTCATGAATTCCTAATCTCTCAAAAATAAAAATGGTTCTTAAACATAAGGAAAGGGAAGGAACCCAAGTCTAATAAAAGTCATATGAATTCAAATTACACAGAATTATTTTTAACTTATTCCCATATAAAAGCCCAAAAGGTTTGAGAGCATACTGTGTGGAGCTAGTGAGAACCAAGGATTTTCACTCTTATCTGGTGGGGGTACAGATAAAGGTGTAAAGGGGTAAAACTCTTTCTTATGAGATTTTCTGTAAAAGACAGAAGAACTATCAGGCCATGGATGGAGGGGAACATGGACTTGGGTGGTGTTTTAAGCTAGGAAATAGAATAAGCTGTTTGAAGTGCTATGGAACAGTCCATTAAGGAAGACTGCTGAGGGAGTCTCTAAGTCATTGAAGACTCCAGAGGGAGAGGCAGTAATTATCTAAAGTGTAGGAGGAGAGGACACAGGAAACAACAGCACACAGTGGAAATACTGATTTCCATCAGAAATTTCCAGATCCCATTTCCTGAGATGAGAGAGAAGGCAGAGAATTGGGCTAAAAGGCACATCAGCAGATGTGTCTGGAGAGATGGGAAAGTTCTCAGCAGAACATTACCTGAGAGTGGTGAAAGGGTGAGGAGGCAATTTCAGAAGGGAGGAGATGATATAAAGTATTTCCTTTGGGGACTGAGAGGCAATTTTAAAAACATTATGTGATTGCTCAGGAAAGCTAAATGGACATTTAAGGGTCAAAATCTCAATTTAAAGTGCAACCATTGGGCATGGTTGTGTGTTGTTCTCCAGCCACACTCAGCTCCTTGGGAATAGACATGGAGTAAGTGGAGAATTGTATTCAACCAGGGCCAGAGGTTTGAAAAGATGCTTCACTAAAGGAAAGACATGGTTGGCAAATAAGCCCATGAAAGGTTGTTCCACATCACTAGCTGTTAGAACAATATCAATTAAAATCACAATATGGTACCACTCTTTAGCTTCTTAAGTGGCTAAAATGTCAAATACTGATAGTTATATATGTTGAATAAGATCTTTCATACACTGCCAGGGAACAAGTAAAATGGTAAATAAAATACCAACAACTCTACCTGCAATAACTTTGATGGATCTGGAGGACATTATACTGAGTAAAATAATCCAAACTCAAAAGGTTAGATGGTATATGAATCCATTTACACAACACGTTTAAAATCATCAAATTATAGACACAGGATAAATTAATGGTTAGTGGGTTTGGAGAAGAGGCATGTGTTGTACATTTTAATAGGGGAAGCCCATGGGAGTTCTTTTGTAGTGAAGAAACAGTTCAGTATCTTCAATGTGGTGCTGGTTATATGACTCCACACATGTAACAAAATCTTGTAAAACTACAGACTCAGGAATATCCCACTCCTGAAAGAATACATGCATCTAAATAGTGCTGAAATATGGTAAGATTGATTTTATAATAACTGAGTTGAACCAATGTAAATCTTGTAGTTTAGATAATATAGTCTATTTATATAATCTTTCTTTTTTTCTTTTTTTGGAGACAGAGTCTCACTGTGTTGCCCTCAGTAGAGTGCTATGGCATCACAGCTCACAGCAGCCTCAAACTCTTGGGCTAAAGTGATTGTCTTGCCTCAGCATCCCAAGTAGCTCGGACTACAGGCACCTGACACAATGTCCAGCTATTTTTTTGTTGCAGCTGTCATTGTTGTTTAGCTGGCCCGGGCCGGGTTCGAACCTGCCACCCTCAATGTATGTGGCTGGCGCTGTAACCACTGTGCTACAGGCACTGAGCCTGCTTATATAATATTTCACCATGGGTATAGGCTGGATGATTGAGTGTACAGGAAGGATTTACTGTGTTTGTAACTTCTTGTTAGTCTTCAACTAATTCAGAATGAAAAGTTAAAGAGCTGAAAGATCAGTTAGTTGGGTTGATTACCTCCGTGAATACTGAACTCACCAAGAATAGGGGCAGCAATTGGCTGGAGATGTTTGTATATCAGGCACACAGGCCACAATATAATATTATAAGCATTCACATACCCTCTGTAGCACATGTGGAATTTTGATCATATTTCTTTCCAATCTCTTTTAAAAATGAATAAATATAATTTTATGGGTACAAGTAAAGGGTGAACCCTGCATCTCTCTTTTACCTGATCTCCTCCACATGTCTGAAAGTAATACACATTATTCTTTCATATGTATAGTAGACTGTTAAAACAGGAAAATTTACCTAAATGTCATGACTCCAGATACTGCATTACAAAATATGTGTGAGATGACATAAAATTTGAATGGGAAGGTTTTGATAACTCATTACTCTTTTATTTTATTCTCAGAATACAATTTATTTTATTTTTTATTAAATCATAAACACATAGATCATGTATACATTAGTGCATGTATACATGTATATATTTATGGGGTACAATGTGCTGATTTCATATAGAATTAGGAAAATTTATATCGCAATAGTTAATATATACCTCATCTCATTTACTTAATTTTATTACTCACTCTTAAGCTATCATCTGTATCAAGTCTTTTGCCTTTTTCTTTCTTTCTTTTTTTTTTATTGAATGGTAACTATGTATATTAATGCACTTCTGGGGTACAGTGTGGGGTTTTCACACACAATCTGAAACACTTCCATCAAACTGATCAACATAGCCTTCATGTCATTTTCTTAGTTATTATTTTAAAACGTTCAGATTCTACTCTTAGAAAGATTCACTTGTACCCTTGTAAGATAAACCTCAGAAGTGATCCCTCCAATCCCCCTCCCTCCACCCATTTCCACCTCCCCTTTCCCTCCCCCCTCCCCATAATCTTAGGCTGTTATTAAATGTCTGAATTTCTAAGGGCAACAGAGTGAACGTGGAGAGAGTGAATTTACAAAAAGCAGCAGAGAAGCCCAAGATGAGTGAAAAGGCAGGAAAGCACGCTGTGTGAGGCTTTGCGCCTGTGGCTCAAGCAGCTAAGACACCAGCCGTATACACCTGAGCTGGCCAGTTCAAATCCAGCCCGGTTCCACCAAACAACAATGACAACTGCAACCAAAAAATAGCCAGGCAGTGCAGTGGGCACCTGTAGTCCCAGCTACAGGGAGGCGGAGGCAAGAGAATTGCTTGAGCCCAGGAGTTTGAGGTTGCTGTGAGCTGTGATGTAACGGCACTCTACCCAGGGCGACAGCTTAAGGCTCTGTCACAAGGAAAGAAAAAAACATGGCTATTGGGTAATTGATCCTCAAAATTGACTTTTTTGTCAAGGAATTAGAAAGTCAAGGCTGGGTACAGTGCCTCACGCTTGTAATCCTGGCACTCTGGGAGGCAGGTGGATTGCTTGAGCTCAGGAGTTCGAGACCAGCCTGAGTAAGAGCAAGATCCAGTCTCTAAAAATTAGCTGGGCATTATGGCAGGCACCTGTAGTACCATGGAGGCTGAGGCAAGAGGATCACTTGAGCACAAGGGTTTGAGTTTGCTGTGAGCTATGATGCCACAGCACTCTACCCAGGACAACAGAGTAAGATTCTGTCTCAAAAATAAAAAAGGAATAAGTCAGGGGCCTCATCTGGAAAGGGCTACATCAGATCAGATCAGTTTTTCTATATAGCTAGTCTTACAATTTTACACTCTTAGAATCCATGTTCCTCTGGGCTTCATCTCCCTTCACCCCATCTCTTCCACCTCTTTGCCCCTCCTCCACCGGCATCTGCTGTAGAAAGTGTGCCCACCCCCCTCATTTGTCCCTCCCTATTTCAGGCCTCCATACCTTTCCTCTGGTTGGTGCCCCTGCCCTGAAAGCCTGTGTCGTCTACTTGATATCTTACACCTTTGTTCTGAGCTGGAGGACTCCCTCTTCCAAGAAGCCATTCCTGCCCAGCCCTGTTCCCAGTAGGATGAACTGTCCCCATGTTTGTGCCCCCACTCTACCTTGTACAGGCTTTGGTCACGGCATCGGAAACATTTCACTGTTTTGTTTATGCCTCTGTCTCCCTTACTGTTTTGCGGATTTTTGAGAGCAGGTATTGCCATATCATTATTTTATTTGGAACCCACAGGATCTGGCACATGGTATTCAGTTGAAGCTTTTTTGAGGTCAATTAATGAAACTTGGTTTAATTCAATTCAATAGACACATACAGATACTAGGATGGTGTATTAGTTAATAGTATAGTGTTAATAGCTGCAGCAACAAATGGTTCCCACAATGTTTAATGGCTCAAACATGAGAAATACTTTTTCTTTCTCAAGTAAAGTCCCAAATAGGTATTTCTAGTTCAGTAGGTGACTTTCTCTATGGACGGGACTCTTGTGCCTTTTGAGGCCCTGTTTTGCCGCAGTCTGCATACACGGAAAGAAGGGGCAGAGAGCTTAGGGAAGGCACACATACTTCTTAAAAAGTGGCCTCAGAAATGTCATGCAGCATTTCTACTCTCATTCCTTGGCTAGAACTCTGGCATTTGTCACACCCAGCTGCAGAGGAGTCTGGGAAATGTAGTCTAGCTGTGTGCCCAGGACGAGGAGGCAAGCGAGTTATGGTGAACAGCTAGCTGGCAGTCTCTGCCGCAGGTGGTGAGCAGGTGGTGAATCGGCCTCAAACCCTTGTCACCACGGGGAGCCTTGAAGTAATAAGGAATGTTTGGCTTGGAGAAGCAAAATTCCTGGCAAAGAGATATTTGTGACCAGGGCCATAGTTTGCCAACCCCCAGTCTAGAGAGCTCTAAAATCTCTCCTAACTCTAAGACACTGTGATTCATTTATTATGCACTCAGTGTATACAGAACACTCTTTAAGTGCTGTTGACACTGGGAGGTGAGAAGGGGGAGACAAAGGACGAAGCAAATTTGAACTCTGTGCTGGGCAATCACTATGCTTATAATGATAGAAGTCACCAACATTTATCAGACACTTGCCGTGTGCTGAGGGCCTTATGTTTAGTTCTCACTTATAATTATCCCTATTTTATAGATGAGTAAACTGATGTCAGAGAAGTAATTTGTCAAGGTCACACAGCTGGTAAGGGACGGCTCTGAGGATGGGGCTCTGGCAAGCTGGTCGCAGAGCCTGCCTGCTTGACTGTGACACCATATGCTCCTTATTTGAGCCTGACACCCATTCTGCCAGGTAGAGATTATTACGGCCACTGAGGGAGAGTCATAATTTGGTGTTAAGAGGAATGAATGAAGTCACCTTTGAGCTCTACCTAATGTTCTAAGTATCTTTTATACATTATCCTATTGGCTGTCAAAATAATCCTAAACCAGCCTAATGAAGTTGGTGTTATTAGCTGTTTTACAGAAGAGGAAAACTAAGACTCAGAGAAGCTTGGACACTTGCCTGAGGCCACCCAGCTGGGATGTGGTTCAGTTGGTATGTTAATTAGGAAGTTTCCAGCTGCAAAGAACAAGAAAAGCTTCCAGGGAAACAAGGGGAAAGTGTGTTGACTCAGGTACCTGCAGGTGCACAGGTCCGGTGGGTGTGTCAGTCATCTCCCAGCGGGAAACACAGGGCACCCTTCAAGTAGGGTAATTCGAGGAGAATTCCTTACAGGATTTTTAAAAATTGGGTAAGATTGACGTAAAATTTACCATGAACCATTTAAAAACACAATATTTCAGTGACATCTAGTACATTCACAGTGGTGTTTAACCATCACCTCTGGTTAGTTCCAAGATGTTTTCGTCACCCTGTCACCCCTGTACCCACTGGGTGTTGCTCTCCTACCCCAGCCCCTGGCAACAACTAGTCTGCTTTCTGTCTCTGGATTTCCCTGTTCTAGCTGTTCTGTATAAATGGAACCATACTATATATATATGATTTTCTGTCTGGCTGTCCCTTAAGCATAATGTTGATCACAATGTTTACCTGTTGTATGGGGATTTATCACACTCTGTTTATCCATTCTTCAGTTGATGGACGTTTGGGTTGTTTCTGTCTTCTAGCTATTGAGAATAGTGCTTCTGTGAACATTCACAGGTATTTATTTCAATACATATTTTCAGTTCTTTGGGGTATATACCTATAAGTGGAATTGCTGGGTCATCTGGTAACCCTATATTTAACTTTTTGAGGAACTGCCAAACTTCTCCAAAGCAACCGAACCATTTTACATTCCCACCAACAATGTGGGAGGGTTCCAGTTTCTCTATACCCTTGCTAAGATTTGATTTTATGGTGGTGGTTGTTGTTTTTTTAAATTATGACTGATCTAGTGGGTATGAACATCTCATTGTGGTTTCAATTTGCATTTCCCTAATGACTAGTGCCTTTAAGCATCTCCCTTTGTGCTAATTGGCCACATAAAGGAATCTTGAAGAAGGTGTGGGCAGGTGTAGGGAAACTCCATCCAAGCCACAGAGGATTGACTCAACCAGAAGTTGTACAGCAGTAGTCCTGGGGCTCCTGCATGTACCTAGGCTTAAGGGGCAGGGAGGGAACGGTTATTGGAAACTGGAGACAGTGAAGGCTGTGCAAAGGGCCCCTGCCTGGAGCTGAGGTGTGCATTAAGGCTGGCAGTCATTTCGGGGTGGCCCCAGACAGGGAGCCTCCAGGGTAGGAGATGGAGTACCTTACTCAGCCTCCTCTCCACCTTGAGCACCCACCTTGGCTGCAGCCAGAAGCAGAGGGAGTCCTTGGATTAGTTCCTGAGGTTAGTTTGGGGCATAGAATAGGATGGAAGTCTGGAAAGTGGGACTGGCCTAGTGGGAGCTGGCTTCATTCTCCTAAGTCTTTTAGGTCTGTCCTTCCGGTATTGGCTTTTCTCCGAGACTGGTGGTGAGACCAGCTGCAGCCATTTTTAGCTTCCCATCTTTATTATAACAGCCAGAAGAAGAGAGAAAACACCATTTCAAAAACTTCTGTACAACCAAGAAAGAGCTTTCCCAGAAACCTCCCGCCCCGTGTCTCATTGACCCAAATTAGGTCACGTGCCCCTTCTAAACTAATTACAGACAGGTGCCTGGGATGGCTTTGAGCCAGTCAGGCCCCCACTCCTGGGGACGGCAGGCACATGTGCTTCATGGGAGCAGGAGGGGATTCCAAATGAAATCAGGAATGAGGAGATTTGCTGGGCAGAAAACCCGAAGAACCACGTCCGTGGGGATTCCTTGGTCCATCTGTTTGACTAAAGCCCAGGTTTTTTCTGCTCCATACACCATCTAGGGCCAGACAACACGTGTAGGACCTGGGCCTCCGGGAAGTGCTGTGCCTGGCTGAGGGGCCCAGCGTCCCATGTTTGACTTGGGGCCTTGAGGACAGTGTCTAGCCTCTGCTGCCTTCTCATGCTCTTTTAAGGGGGGGCTCTCCTAGCCTCTGTCATTCCTGCCTGGTCCCAAGTTGCTAAAGGGAAGAACTAAAGCCTGTTCCACGGTAATGAGTCCGGGGAGTGAACTTGACTTCCTTAAAGCCACAGAGATCTGCATTCAACTAGCAATTTAGGGGAAAAAAAGGGATCTTTTTGTAAATTTTGCCACAAAAGAAAAAAATGAAAAAAACCCACACAAAACCCAATGCACCTATTGTATGATTCCATATATATGAAATGTATAGACTAGGTAAATCTATAGAGACAGAAAGTTCCACTGTTGTTCTTCCAGGGGTGGGTAGCTGATAGAATGGAGAGTGACTCCTAATGGGTATGGGGTTTCATTTTGGGGTAGTGAAAATATCCTAACATTGACGGTGGTGATGTTTGAACAACTCTGTGAATTATACTGCAAACCTCTGAATTGTCTACTGTAAACTGAAGGAGTGTATGGTACGTGAATTGTATCTTGGAAAAGCTGTTACAGAAAAGAAAAAGACTTACAAAGACTCAATCACTACTGTTCTTTTTGTTTTATTTAAAGTAGAAGTCAATTGCCACTTTATTCCCTAATAATAATTATCTGTAGTTTTTGCCATTTCTCTTTTCTTTGCCTTCTGCCCTAGTTTGAGTGAATTCCCTCTTCTGGCTCCATTGGAGCTGACCCACCCCTGGACCCATCTGGGGTACCATGAACACCCCAGACACTCCCTGAGGGTCCTAGCTCCCAGCCATGGAGATTGGTTCAAGGGTAGATGCACAGTCAGAGTCAATGCTGAGACTTTTATTAGGACTCTGGCAAAGAGAGGTTTCCTTCTGCAGGGATCGCTGAGCAGTGTCTGGACATAAGCCTGAAGGCCAGTGGCAATGCTTGCCTGAAAACACAGCTGCCCTCCTCCAGGAATGCAGAGCCAACAGATGGAGAATCACCCTGCCCTGACCACATCCTCTGAGCCCCTGAATCTAGCCATGCCTGAAGCTCCATCTTGCCTTGACATGCCAATTTTCTAGCCATACATTCTCTACTTCCTCCTTTTTTTCTTAAGCTCGGCCGGTACTTGTTGGGTTTTCTGCCCCACAAAATAAGTCTAGGTGTGGCTTCTGCGAACGTGGGCCCTCCAGGCATGTGCCATCCAGCTGACCCCTTTTCTCCAGACCGTGAGAGGGGGCTGCTCTTTCCACCTGCATCACTTGTGTCAGAACGAGCCAAGAAAACTTCTGTAGAGGAAACAGGCTGACGATGGAATGTCCCAACCCAGTACATGAAGTCCTTTTGTAAAGGCCCCCGGAAGGGCATCTGGGAACCGCCCAGCATCCTTTCTGTGGTCCCATGGGGAACAGTCCAGCCACTGCTGTGTACCTTCTATTGCATTTGTGTGTGTGTGTGTGTGTGTGTGTCTGCACACGCGCGTGCGTGCAGCTGTACGGGGATGTGTGTACTGGGAGCTGTAGCCTTCCATTTTGGCTGTGTATTTGTGCATTTGGGTCATGATCTTTATTCAGGATTTTGTGTCTCTGTAACTGAAGGGGGAGGAAGCCCGTCTGATCCTGCCATCACGATGCTGTGAGGGGAAGACTGATGTTCTTTCTGCCTTGTCTCCTTTGTCTCTCTGGCCTCAGGAACTCTCCACTGGTTGTGGGATGTGGGCATATGATTCTCATTTTATTAGTATGGCATCTGAGGCTTTAAGGAGCCATTGGATTTTCCATTAGATGGCAGCTGAGGCCCAATCTCTTACCCCTTTGGGACACTAATACCTCCCACCTGAACTATTTCCTTATAACTCTTTGTCTTTTAGGGGAAAGGGTGGGGGAAATGGGAAGCCTTGCAGTCCCCAGAAGATAACGGTCAAGGCAGCCCAGGCTGGAGATAGTTGTGAAGCCAAGAATCTTGCAGGGAATCCATGGCATGGATGAGATGGTGTCAGCCAGTCAGAGACTGGGAGCCAGACTCGGAAAGGAAATGAAAGTCTTGGTGTGCGGGTGTTTGTTCCGATGTTCATTAATTTGTGCTACAAACATTTACACGGCCAGGTACTGTGCTGGCTGCAGGGTCTTGTTTCCCTGAAGTCTTCTCTAGAGGAAAAGGAAGGAATGGAGTGTGGGGTTGCTTTGCTTATAATTCTATTGTGCCTGCCTGGGCGATTTGTCAAGGGCCTTGCGTTCTGTTGGGCACCCTGAAATCAGTGGCTTGTCCTCCAGTGGAGGTGACACAAGTGCAGGGTGGGGCACCAAGCCCATGGCGAGTCAGCTGAGTCCGGGCTTAGCATCCTGCCAAGGAGTTACCAGCTGCACCTTGGAGACAAACAGCTGTTGAAATAGAAAATATTTAAAACATCATTAAAAGGAAAGAGTCTAGACTCTAGGGAAACTTCATTTTGAAAAGAAATCTTGTAGAAATTGGCTGATCCTTCCAGTTTATAGGGAGTAAAGTTTCTAAGAAACAGATGGATTTCTAGAAAGAAGTTTGAGGATTGGAACAATGGTGTCACTGCATACAGGACTTCATCACGGTAGGGCTGCAAGGTAATTTGTTTGTAGGGCTTCTCGTCCCACTGGAGGAAGGGCTGGTTTTAGGTCACATGAACATATTTCCTTCAAGTTTCAAAGACATGCCCAGCTTCCCCCTTTGACAGCTCCTATAGGAGACTTCCTGAGGCGTTCCTTGTTTGTTTTTATCTAACTCTAATGTACTCCGTCAACAGGTATTTAATGAGCAATAGATCATGTACTTTGGCTTATTCTAGGGAAGCCACATTTTGAGGCTTGATCACCAAAAAATGGAAAAAGAAGCATCAGTTCTCTGCATATTTCTAGATAGAAATCATGCAGCCTAACTCACAGTAGGACCCCGTGGCTAGTATTATTATGCCAGTTTTACAGATGGGAAAACCGGGGTTCAGAGAGGTGAGGTGGCTTACCCACAGCAGATACATGGAAGAGCCAGCACTCAAACCCTAGTCCCCTGATTGCAAAGCCCTGGATTTTCCCTTCTGCTTCACTGTACTTCTCAGGTCTGGAACCTTCTAAATGCAAAGCTGCAATCTGCATGGGTGCTAACGGGGTTTTAGATGGAAGCACAAAGTTAGTGACTTGAAACAACACACACTGATTATCTTACAGTTCTGGAGGTGTCATCTTTGTGCCTTGGAGGTGGCAGACGAATCAGCAAAATTTGTCCAATAAAAGATCTTTGTTAGACTTTGGCTTTGAGCTCACTATTCTGTCCACTCACAAATCCTTCTTCCTGCCTTTTGTGCATGGTATCTCCTCATTCATCCTCAAAACCAGTGCTGCCACCACCTCCTTCAGGAAGCCACACTTCATCCTATCCTCTGCATTATTTTGTCTGTTTTGTGGCTGCTTCTGATTTTGCAGGTACTCGCGTTATTGATTCACCTGTCTGTCTTACAGGTGAGACAAGGAAGTTACCCAACTTGGATTGGCACCCAGCAGGCATCTGTTCAAATGTTATAGAAGTGAATGAATAAATAAGTCTGGCAAAACAGAAGATATAGTCAAATGTACATTTCATATTTTTGGAACATAAGTGGTACTTGTTAGGTGTTGTTATCTGTGGACAACAAGCGAGGAGTTACTTCCTATTCTTGTTGGAAGTGCAGATATGCAGGGATTCCAAGCCTGAGCCACAGGTGGATGGGGGCTGTGTGGGGTGAAACCTCATGCAGGTGCCCATGTGCTTTGATGGATTCTTTGGGAGGAAGGAAGGAGATGATTTAGGCTCCTCCTTTCTCAATTTTACAGTGTTCAAAGGACCGATCTGGGCTTTAACTTGCTGAGATTTGAATGTTTCTTAGATATACTTTATTTCCTTTGATTCCGAGATGCCTTTGATTATAAGATGCATTATTGATACGATTATAACAGTGTTGGGAGAGAAAATAGAAGCTCTGCCACATTAAATTTCATTGATAGGAAGACACATTCTGGCTCAGAAATGCTAAACTGTAAAAATATACCGTCATAGAATGGAGGAAATAAGGTGATTACAAAGAGTGTTGTCAACTTGTTTTGATGCTGATTGGACCCACTCCTGAGAGCTAGGAATGCACTTGAGCAAAGCTGGTCTGGTTAGCTTGTTAAAAATCTTTTTTTATTTCAAACACTGGAGGGGAAATACATACAGCCCCGAGGTCTCCTGAGGTTTCCTCTCTGATCTGAAAGGATGGTGGAATTTAAAGGAAAAAAGAGTCTGTGTTATCAGACAAATCTAGGTTCTACTTATTATCTGTAAAAACCCTGGCAAGATATTTATCCTATATTAGCATCAGCTTCCTTCTATGTAAAAGGAAACAATAACACCTGCCTCCTAAGGTTGTTATGAGGATTAAAGAAGTTATGTGTAGTGTCTGGTGCACATTGTAACCATGCGATATATGGTAGCTTCATTATTATTATTATTATTTATTAATTAATTTTTTTAAGAGACAGTGTCTCACTCTTTTTGCCCTCAGTAGAGTGCCATGGCGTTGCAGCTCACAGCAACCTCCAGCTCTTGGACTTAGGTGATTCTCTTGCCTCAGCTTCCTGAGTAGCTGGGACTACAGGTGCCCACCACAATGTCCGGCTATTTTTTTGTTGTGGTTTGGCCGAGACTGGGTTTGAACCCACCACCCTAGGTATATGCAGCCAGTGCCCTACTCACTGAGCCACAGGCATCGCCCACTTTATTATTTTTTAAAAATTGTTAATCTAATGTGTTAGAACTATTGTCTCCTGTAAAATGCGGAGAGGACAGTAACTGCTGCTCCTCTGGGCTGGGTGAAACACTGGTACCTGGTGAGCACTCAGCAGTAGGGACTTCCTGCTGGGTAGTTAACCCCTTCCCAAGCATGCTTCTTTCCATTCTGGTGCCTTTTTCCTAGAACAGTGAAGGCTGCTCCTGGAAGGTGACTTTCCTGGCCTTGGTTGCATCTCTGGACTGTCATGGGGGCATTGGTCATTGAACACCAGCAAGGATGACCAGTCGTATGAAACATGTCCATGGTGCAGGCCTTGCTGAGAAGCTGCCGAATCAGGCCCCTGGGCTACAGATGTCATGATAGTGGCTGTTGTTCATCATATACTTGCTTCATGCTGGCACTTGTCACACTTGTACAACCTCCTATTTTCCTCCCAATAGCACTACATTGAAAGAATCACATCACGGCTCGGCGCCTGTAGCACAATGGTTATGGTGCTGGTCACATACAACAAGGTGGCCTGTTCGAACTGGGCCTGGGCCTGCTAAACAACAATGACAGCTGCAACAGAAAAATAGCTGGGCTTTGTGGCGGGTGCCTGTAGTTCCAGCAACCTGGGAGTCTGAGGCAAAAGAATCGCTTAAGCCCAAGAGTTTGAGGTTGCTGTGAGCTGTGACGCCACGGCACTCTACTAAGGGTGGCATAGTGAGACTCTGTCTCAAAGAAAAAAAAAAGTATCACATTGTTGCCCAGGTGAAGTGGCTCATGCCCATAATCCTAGCACTCTGGGAGGTTAAGGTGGATGGATTGCCTGAGCTCAGGAGCTCAAGACCAGCCTGAGCAAGAGCAAGACCCCCGTCTCTACTAAAAATAGAAGAAAACACTAGCCAGGCCTTATGGCAGGTACCTGTAGTGCCAGCTACTTGGGAGGCTGAGGCAGAAGGATTGCTTGAGTCCAGCAGTTTGAGGCTGCTATGAGCTATGATGCCATGGCACTCTACCCAGCATGACAGAGTAAGATTCTGTCTCAAGAAAAAAAAAAAAGTATCACATCTTTGCCTGGACGTGAGTTTCTAGAAGCCAACCCTGCAAAAGTACTTGAGCACGAGTAATTCATTTGGGAGATGATCCAAGGAGACACAGGTGGAGGAGTGAGGAAGTAATACAGACGAGAAGGCAGCTAGAGAAAGGCATGTTCTCAGGCAAGCAACTGGACCTTCATTCCTCTGGGGCCTCTCAGTGTTGTCACTCCCCAGGGGGAGGGAGCTGGGGTATTGCCGTGATTTGCAGCCACCCTTATCTGAGGGCTGCACCTGGGAGCATTAGTCTACTGGCACTCCTAGCCTGGCCCTTTGTGGCTGAGACCCAGCTCTTGGGCAGGGTGGCAGGCGTTGTTTGCAGGAGGATGCATGTGGCCTTTAATGACCTGTGAGATTCACGGCAATATGGGTGGGCACCCTCATCCTCTGCTGAACTCCCTGATTTCTAGAAGAAGACAGATGCTCATAGAAGTGAACTTTCATTGCTCAAGATCACCCAGCAGAGAGGTGGGAGAACCAGCCTTGGAATGTGAGGCTTTCTGCCTCAAAGACTCTGTGCTTTGCACTGCTTGGGAAATCCCCTGGGGCTGCCTGCTGCTCCCTCTCCTACACAGTGAGCATAGGAGAGCGGCCTCACAGATGGCTATGCATTCAGCATGCTTGCTGAGGGTAAACATGCAATTGTTTGAATTATTAAACAGTGCATAGCACAACAAACCCCAGGAGCCCTCGGATTTCACATCCCACACTTGCAGCTTTTCCCAGGGGATCCTGAAGGAAAATGTGTAGTTTTACGGTGGCACAAACTTGACTTCAGCCTGCTCTTGTAAGGAGTGGGTCATGTGGCTAGCGAGTGAGCCTAGCCTGCCTCCTGGTGTATAGACCTCAAGGTTACTTGGTGTTTTTCTCCTCGAGTTTCTGAGGCTGTTTCTCTGGCAATCACTTACTTTAAGACTGACAGACTCTCTGGATGTAACTTTAAACTATTTTGATGACTTACTCATCACTTGTAGTATGGAGGTTCCTATGGTACCAATACTTTGCTTTTCTTCATTGCCTATCTGGTTATTTGAGTAAAGGCTGATTCCTTAAGCAGAGACCACGTCTATTTTGCTAACCATTGTATGTATCCTTGACCTTTAGTTTACTAATTTTTCTCTGTAAATTAAAGGGGTGAATGGATACACTTCTCCAGCAGATGGTTATCATTATGGGACGCTCTAACCAGTAGAAAATTGCATGCAGGAGGCACTTATTAGATGTTTGTGAGGTAGAGCCTATGATTGTGTTTACGCCCAGATTATATCACACACAACAAGACGTCCTGTCTGTGCTTCTATATCTGTCCCCACCCCACTTGTATACTCAGGAGAAGAATGTAAGACTTAGATTCACAGTCATGAATTTATAGTCCAATGAGACAGTGGTTCTGGTCTTCTGAATGATGGGTCCTTTGTAATGACTTTTTCTCTGGAGAGGAGAGATCCAAAGTATTGTTGATTGTTACCATTTTAACCAGTGATAGAAGCAGGGGGCAGGGCCAGGGCTATAGTCTTACAGCTCTAGAACCGTTAGTGAGAACACCCCAACCCTTCTCTAGTCTTTTTTCTTGGGGTGGCTTCTTACGTGTTTTATCTACACCTCCTCTATCATAGTGTATTGTGTAATCCCAGGAAGATAGAGTCAGCAGGAGGGGCCCATCCTAAGTACGTGCATGGTGGCCAGAGAAGAGGGATTAAGAGAAATCTCAGGAGTCCAAAGATACTTGGCCAGAGGTCACAGATGCCTAACTCAGGGCTGCTTGGGGCCAGTAGGGAGGCAGGATTTGTTGCTTGTTGGTGGTTATGGAAACTGAGAGAACTAGTACTTAGTACAAAATTCCTATGATCAGCTCAGAAGGCCTCAACCATTCAAAATCACTGCAGGAGGAGAGGTTTGACTTACTTATCTGAAACAATCAGGAAATAATAACTGAATGGAATATAGTCAATCAGATGCATACTGCCTGCTTAGCATAGCAGGTAAAGGCCTGAGCTTTGAAATCAAGCTTCTGCAAGGTGGAATCTCAAATCTGCCAGCAGAAGCTATATAACTTGGGAGATGTTTTATTATTTCTGCAAGCCTCAGACGATCACATTTTCTTGCAAGATTCATTATAGGATTAAATGAGATAGTGAATGTGCATAGGATTAGATCTGGTATAGAGATATATTCTCCAGAGAAACAGAACCAAAAGAATATGTATAAAGGAGATTTATTATAGGAATTGGCTCACAGCTATAATAAGTCAAATTGATTATAGGGCCCTCAAGGGAATTGTATGGTGCCCACCCACACTGGTGAGGGTAATCATCTTTGCTCATTCCACTGATTCAGATGTTAGTCTCTTCCAGAAGCACCCTCATAGACATATTCAGAAATAATGTTTTACCAACTATCTGGGCATCCGTTAGCCCAGTCAAGCTGACACATAAAATTATCCATCACAGGCCTCAGTAAGGGGTGTTATTGGTATTATCAGTGTTCTCAGTGTTCAGAAATGGAAAGGTTGTTGGACCAGGGAAGTTGGAGAAAGCTTTCCGGTAAAGGTGGAATTTCAATTGGGACTACACAAGTTGGGCTTCTGATAGCTTAAGAGGAATAGTAGCATTAAAAATAAGTTTGGCCTATTTTCTTTAGGTCCTTGATTTTCTAAGTACAGCTTCCACAGAACAGGAAAGAATCACATCAGTAAATAGGAAAAGTGTTGGCGTGATGTTATGGGGAAAAAATTGTCCAAGCTGTAGCCAGCTGCAGATGACTCAAGAGTTTATAACATCCTCTGTAAAAGGATACAAATCCAACATCCATGAAGTCACTTCTGTTGCATAAAAAAACACCTATTTCAGGATTGGCAGTAAAGATGGGTTTATGTACCAAATGATTTATGCCCCTTATTCCTGCATGGCATCAGGAATTGCTGTCCTGACTGACATACTGTAAGTCACAGAATAGAATTTCAGTGGAAAAGCAGAAATGTGGGTGGTAACAAATGTGATGCTTGCTAGTAATGAATTCTAGTTCACTTTAGCAGGTGGTTGCTTTAAATCATCTGTCACTGGTGGCAGCGGGAAATGAGAGGTTGTGGAGAAGACCACGGGGGTTGATGTATGTTGTTCACTCTTTCGACAGATATTTATTGAGCACCCATTTACAGACACTGCCGCCCCCCTGTGCACTCTCTGGAAGGTACTGCTGACAGTGCCTGTTCACAGAAAAGTCTTCCTGCTTCTCTGTGACCATCCCCTGGCTGTGCTTGGCTGGTGAGGCATAGAAGTTGGCAGACAAATGCCCCAGCTTCCTTTCCCCTTGGCGGGACAGTTCTGAGGTGTGTCCTTCACAGTGTGTGAGAAGGTCCCTGGTGGCCAAGCAGTAACCTGCATAACCATGGACAAGTTTCTTAACCTCTGAGTTTCAGCTTCTTGTAGGATGGATGTGGGGCTTACATGAGGCAGTGATACCACTACCACCGTGTATCCAATGTGTTCATCAATTACTGGGAGTCAAGCTTTTCTTTCTTCCTTTCTTTTTTTTGCTCAGTGCTTTAACCAGATTCTCATATTCTCATGGGGAGAATAGATATGAAGTAGGTACTTTATCCCAAAGAAGGTATGAAGATACTTTATCCTCATTTTAAAGATGGAGAACTGAAGTACGAAAGAATGAACCACTCACCAAAGAGTCATAATTTAGATTCTAACCCAAAAGAATTCATTCTAGGGACAAACTTATAATAAGTCATCCTGTTAGAATTCAGGATCTAGTGAGGAGGCTGTCATCATCATCATTACTGTGATCAATATCATCATCAACCAGTGCCTAGCGTATAGTGAGTGGTACATATTTATTACATCAGAAAAATGATTAATGAATGAATGTTAGTTCCTTGAGATCATGAATTTTGTTTTGTTCTTCACTCTGTCTTTAGGTGGCAAGAACAATCCCTAGCATACGGAAGATCTGGTTCTAAGAAAATCCTGTTAATTGAAATGTATATTTGTTAATACTCTCAAAAAAAATGAATCACAGAAAGGAAATGGCCTTAGGATAAGAACAGTATTTATGTTCAGGTCTTGGGATAATAAATGATTTTATTTTTATGCCTCAATATTTTTTTTCTGATGGGTCTGGATTACTTTCATAACTACAAAGAAATAATCTCTGAAAAAAAATCAGTCTCAAAGCGTAAGTGGGTCTCCAAGCACTGCTGGATGGATACTGATGTCAACACAGATACTAACCTAATTCAAGTGAGTTCAGAGTTGACGCTGCAGGATGTGAATTGGCTTTGGTGTCGCATCTCACACACTCCTTCACACTTCACGTCTTTGGAGTTTCATGATGGTCTAGTGACGTAGGCTAGGCTAGGATTAGTAGCTTCATTTCACACAAGGGACCTGAGAGCTGAGTGAGGCTCTGCTTAGGGGCAAAGCTGGGATTGAAACTCAGTTCTTTTAACTTTAGGCCTAGTAACCTTTTCCACTCTCATGAAGCCCCACTACAGGAATGGGCAGAGGATGGAGTGGGTTGGTGGACCATGGACTCATGTGACAGAACCTGCAAGAACCTTTTATGCAGAGGAAGTCTGGCTTGGAGTTTTTGAGTCAGACAGCCTGGGTGGGGATCACACACTTGGCATACACTGTCTTGGAGACATTATTTTATATCTTATAAGCCTTGGTTTTCTCATCTGTAGAGCTGGCCTAGTGTCTTCTGTGCAGGATTGTTGTGAGGGTCAAATTGGCCCCAAATAGGTGGGTATTCTCCAAAAGTAGCTCTGTTGATTGTTGTCACACTTCTGCTATCTGTGTGTGCATGGTGTTTATTTTTTTTCTAACCTGCATTGCTACTCATCAGTGTTTGTAAACTATTATTCCCATGCATATCAGTCAATTTTGCTGAATAACAAAAACCTCAGAATTGCCATGGCTTGCTTGACTACACATATTTATTTTCATGCTGATAGATCTGTGTGTCAGTTGTAGTGTGGCTGATCTAGTCTGGGCCTGGCTGGCTCATGCTTGTGTTAAGGTTGGTTCATATCTGTTCCCTAGGTCTTCAGTCTGGGGTCCAGGCTAAAGGGCAGCAACTGACAGACTAGGGAGACATGCTTCTCTCATGGCACATCATAGGCGTGCAAGAGGGATGGGCTTGGGAGCAGTGCACTGTCACTTCAGCTACATTCTATAGCTGAAGCAAGTCAGGGGTCCAGCCTAGAATCCCGTGAGTCAGGGAAATGAAAAACACCTACTACAGTGGAAAGAACTACAAAGTCACATGACATTCTTGTTGAAAGCAAAGAATTGGGAAGAGTAATCCAGTCTACCACATTGTCTCAGCTGACCCACTTGGGCCAGGCAAAGGAATAGCAACTTGAGGGTGGGCTGTGAGAGGCATTGGCTGTTTATGCAAGTGAGAGGATCTTATTTTTTGTAGACATGTGCTTAGTTAGGATCTGGAGGTCAATGTTAGAGGAAGATCATGATTGGTGATTCTGAGGAAGAGCCAGTACCACACTGTCTTGATTACTGTAGTTTTGTAGTAAGTTTTAAAGTTGGGAAGTGTGAGTCCTCTAACATTGTTCTTCATTTTCAAGACTGTTTTGGCTATCCTGACTCTACTGCATTCCCATGGGAATTTTGAGCCAAGCTTGGCAATTCCTTGCCTAATTTAAATGTGTGATTCAAGACTCAGGAAGATTCAGTCAATCACTGTTGGCATTTAAGCCTAAAGGAAGTGGTTCAATTGTTTATGCAACAAATATGTATTAAATTGTTGTGCCAGTCTTTGTACTCATAGTTTATAATTGAATCAAATCAACAGATATTAGTTAATCTTCACATAAATGAATATATAATCAAAAACTGAGATAAATTCCATGATGTAATCTGGAGGGCCAGGAAGAGTTTCTCCAAGAATGTATCATTTAAGGAAGTACAGGAGTTAATCTAGGCAAAGGGTCTGAGAAAGGGAGCTTTCCAGGCAGAGGGACTGGCAGGGGCAAAGGACCTGTGGCAGAGCTACAGCTTATTCAAGGATCTAAGAAAAGATCCTGTGGCTGCAGCAGTGTGCCCAGTCCTGGTGGGCAAGATAAGGTCAGAGAGGTGTGCCAGAATCAGACCATGTTCAGTGATGTAGATTTTTATCCTAAAGCACCAAGAAGTCATTGAAGGATGCTAAGCTGGGGGTGGAAAGGTAAGAGATGATATGATGAGATTAGTGTTTTTTCAAAAGCGTATCTTATGTATCAACCAGTTTGTAAGGTGTGGGTCTTATTTGGATCTGGGTTGTTTAAAATATTTAGTATTTTAAACCAAGTATTTAAGATACCAAGTATTTTAAACATTTTGACGTTTATGAGACATTAGAAATTTGAACATTGTGTGGTTGATGATATCAAAGAATTATCACCATCTTTTTTAGGTGTGATAATCATATTGCAGTATATTTTTATAAACATCTTTATCTTAGAAATACATACTATTTATGACTGAAATGATAAGGGTATGGATGGGGCAAACATTAGAGTTGATAATGGTTAGGGTAGGATTGATTATGGGTTGATGGTGATTAGGCTGAGTGATGAGTACATAGGCATATGACACTCTTCTATTTGTGTCTGTACAAAATTCTGTTTTAAAAAAGGCTAAAAAAAAAAAGGAAAATATTTATTCTAGTTCTAGTGTGGGAGACCAGATTTCAGAGGGAAAAATGATGATGAGGGCAGATCAGTGAGGAGGTAGTTTCAGTGGCCCAGTTAAGAATGGTGTTGGCTTAGCCCGAGGCTAATCAGTAGAGATGGAGAGAGATAGATAGAAAGAAAGGTAGATACTAATTAGGGATGGATTATATATGGGAGTGAAGGAGATGGTGAGGTCACTTGTCTTTCAGTTTCTGGCCCTGGATGGAAATGCCACTCAGAGCTAGGGGTCACAGGAAGGACCAGGCTGGTCCCTTGGCTTGTGCTATTTTCACACCCCACCTCTATTTCCTTCCATTCTGCAAATATTGAAGATTTTGCCTTATGTAACACCTTTTATCCCAGACTTCCTGTACTGTGTGAACTCAGCAATTAATTAAGTTTTGGTAAGCATGAATTAATTAAAATCCTCTCCCAGGTTCAGAGGGGCCTGTCCTGAAATATGTATATTCATATATATCTGCCTCTTTCCTGGGACTGGTTTCCTTTGCTGGGGGAACACCTCTGCTTTCTCATGGGCACACAGCTGCAGGTGTCTGTCTGTCACAGCCATCAGCACGTTTTAATTTCATGTTTAGGAGCCTAGGTCTAGAGAAGTTAATGACTTGTAAATTGCTCTCCAACGACGAGCTAGAAATAGAATGTAAGGATTCCTGAGCACTTAACTTGCGCAGAGATAAAATGATGGAGATAATCAGCCCTAACATGGGGAGTGGAAATAGTAGTTTTCTTCCTATTCTGGGACAGCCACTCTGTGGTGCAGTGACATTCCCAACAAGGGTTCCAGCCTCCAAACGAAATCACATGTTGGTCTGAGACAATGTCTTCTGCCCAGTCCCATTGGATGACTCTTGTCACCTTTTTTTCCTGCCCTCCATCCAGGTAATTTTCTGATGTGACGGCTGAGACATGAGATCTTCAGCCTCCAGGCTCTCCAGTTTTTCGTCGAGAGATTCACTATGGAATCGGTGAGTGGTCTCTAGCCCATCATCCTGTCCAGAAAACCTAGCCTGGGAAATTCCGAGGGATTCTTTTGGGGGGTTGAAATGCAAAATTTGATAAAATACCGGTACAAGTACTAGGATTTGACAGAGACCATTGACCTGAATCTTAGTGGAGAATAGATGTCTGGCATTTTATAGAGCTATGGACTCTTCAAAGTGTTTTCTATGACATTATCTGCCGCCTTTATTTAGAAGGAAAGTTGTCTGGTGCCAGAAAGTCAGGAATAGCAACTACAATGACACCACCAAAAATAAAAGATGATATAGGAGTCCACTGTGTATTAGGTTCTTTTAAAACATTATTTCATTTAATCTACCCAGCATCCTGCCAAGTAGGAATTAGTATATCCACTACGCAGATAACTTGCCCAGCTGGATTTGACATCAATTTTCCTGAATCCAAGACCCTTGCCTTTTCCCTCTGTCATGTTGCCTCTTGGTAGGGGGGTGATTTACCCCATTTTTCAGCTGGGAAAACTGAGGCCAGGTGTAGGGGCATGTGTGGAGAGTCTAAGGAGTTTGACCTCAGTGGGTAGGGAGGTTTGTGTTGGAGGATGATAAAAATTTAGAGTGGACAGGAAGAGTCGTGAACAACTAAGCCGAGATAGCTGTTTCCAAGGAGTCAGCTTGGTGTGGCAGAAAGAATGTGGGTGCTGAGTGGAGGGGTTGAATCCTGGCCCTGGCTTCTACTTGCCATGTCATCTCTGACAAGTCAGTGATCTCGTTTTCTTCTGTTTCCTTATTTATGAGAGAAGGGTGTTAAATATTTATGTTTCAGAATTTTTGTGCAAGTTAAAGAAAAGGTATATGGTGAAGTGTCTTGCATAAAGGAAGCACATAGAACATTGTAATTATTTTAAGATGAAAATAGTTTTTAAGGATGATTAGATAGACAAGTGTCTGAAGGTGGGAGGTTAGTGGCTTTTGATGTGACCCAGATGTGAGGTTTCAAGGAACTGTTACCTCCTTCCTAAAAAGGCTTTGCACACTTATTTTTACAGTTTGTCTATTACACGATTATCCCAAATCATGTTTTATCTAATTTTATTTTATTTTTTAAGTTAAGAGCATAGTACAAAGTGGCATTAGTTTTGCAGGTATCACTTTAGGCAATATTAATTATAATTGCAGTAACTCAGTATATTATTAGAATTAGGTTTTGCTTTGAATGGTACAACATCTAAAAGAACATTGGCTTGAAGAAGTATGTTTCTCTCTTACCTAAAAGTTCAACACAAGTGGTACAGAGATGCTACAGTGATCTGTGGGATACTCAGGCTTTTTCTCTCTTGTTTCTCTGCTATCTTGGCCTCTGTTCCTAAGGTCACCTCATGACCACATTCTAGCCATTTCTGCTCTAGTCATCACTTGTAGCAGCAGGATGAAGGAATGAGAAGCAAGGCAGTTCCTACCCTTTAAGGATGTTTCCTGGAAGTTGTACCTGCTACTTCGATTACTTACATTCTGTTGGCCAGAATTTAGTTTTGTGGCTACACTTCCTTGCAAAGAAGTCTGGAAAATAAAACCTTTGTTCTGTAAAACTATATGTTTACCAAATCAAGGGTTGTTATTATAGAAGAATAAGAGAACCAGTGTAGGGGGGCAAATCTTCCTTTGCCATGCTAATAGTTATGGAGAAATTCTGCTGAGAAGGCGGGTTCTGCAGCCAGACTGCTGGACTTAAAATTCTGAATCCATGGCTCCATAGTTAGAAAGCCTTTGAAATGCTACTTACCCTCTCCGTGCCTCAGCTTCTTCCTGTTCTCTCTTATTTTATACCATCTCATAAGGATTCTTTTGAGTATCAGTTAAGGTACAACGTTCAGAAAAGTGCCCAGCACATAGTAAGTGCTATATATGGTTAGCTATTGTTGCTATATTATCTGTTACTACTTCCTCCTATGACTATTGCTATTCCTGTTACCACTAGAACTGCTTTACTATTGCTGCTTCTGCTATTACTGCTGCATCCACTAACATTACTACGACTGCTTCTACTATTAGTACTGCTGTTACTACTCTCCCCGTATTTTAAATTTTATACTCATAGCATGGTAAGCATTGTCCTCCCCAGGTTGAAGATAAGAGTCAGAGAGGACAGGTCAGGTGCCGTGGTTTACCCTGGGTGGACAGGGGATAGTGACTGGATGGGAGCATGAGACAGGCTGTTTAGGGCCTGCTCATGCTCTTTTCCTCATCTGGGTGCTGGTTTCATGGTTATAACAATTCCTTGGCTGGTCCACTGTGACACTGATAATTTTATCATTTATCTTATACTTTAATAAAAACATGTCATGTCATGAGTAAAATCTATACTCACCTGATTTTGAGCCCACACTCTTAACTACAACATAAAGCCAGCACCCTTATTTATATTGATTGATTCATTCATCTAAGTTATATCGATCAGTTGCTTATTACTTATGTGCCAGGAGCTAGGCTAGGTTGCCTGGGATACAAAGGCACATGAGTAGGCATAACCCTGCCCTAATGGGGCTTTCTGTCTAGAGGAAAAGGAAAGGTACAAATACCATTCAGAGTGACAGCCACAAGGTTAAATTTGGTGTGGGTCACCCTGAGGCCACAGGAGGGGCATGTAAACTACCTAGCCACACATGCTCGAACCTGCTAAAGTAACATAGATGGCCATCTCAACTGACTCTGTTGACGGAGGGAAGGTTCCCACACCAATGGGTAAGCTGACCACAGGAGGGCTACGTCAAGAAATATAAAGCAGTTCCCTCTGTCCCCTGCTACGAGCACTAAGTGGGGGGTCAGCTTTTCTTTTCTTTTCTTGTTTGCCACTGTCACAGTTGTGAACCTACTTGGTTTTCACTGGAGCAGACAAGTACTAGAGCTTGTGAGTTGAGCAGAAGAGAAGGTACCCACAGGAGTAGAGACTTTCTGCATGTATAAAGAGTACAGGAAATTCTTATTTAAAATGAATGAATGATTGAAATACCCACAATAATGCAGTTGTCATCCCTAGGAAAGTTCAAGGCTAGGGGAATAAAGAACAAAGTGTTTCCTTCTTTACTTTTTCTTTTTTTTTTAACCCCAAATACTATTAGAAAGGCAGGAACACAGAAAATGGAAGCTGAATTGAATTCCAAGCCAGCGGTAGAAATCAGTTTCAGGAGTTTCTCCATACATAAAAATGAAGTGACCTAAACTTCAGACCTTCCCAAGCTAAGCCCATGAAAGACCTCTATGACTCCCTATCCTTCTTGTTGCCTTTCCGAATGTCAAGCAGACGCCCTGTCATTATCATGCCGCCGGCTGTCAGCCCAAATTGAATTTCCCTGAGCCCAGCTGATGTCCCTTTTTGGCCGCTGGGCAGGGGTCAGGAATGCCTGCTGCACATGGACAGGACACGTGTCTCCGACTGAACACAGAAGGCTGACCTCTCAACTCTGCATGTCTAACATAGTTGAAAGGGTTAGGAAACCTCATGATTTCTGGATGTTAAAGGGAAAGAAATATGTTTTAGAAAAACAGTATTCAAGTGTTACTGTGAACGCCCTTCCAGCATAATTGAGGCTGTTTGAAATTCAACTGGTTATTTCACGGCATCATCCATACCTCAGTTAGATACTTAAAGGAAGGAAGGTTCTGCGTAAACCAGGAGTTGGGAAATTATGATCGTTGTCTTATCCATCTCCTTCCCTTCATTTTTCCCCTCCCTCCTTTAAAAACTTATTAAGCAGCTTCCGCGAGCCAGGCCCTGTGCTAAGTGCTGGTGCAATCAATGAGTAAGACTCCTTGCAAAGCCTTCTTGAGCTTATTGTTTCCTGAGTTTAAAAAAACTATTCATTCTACAAATTTCATTGAGCCCCTAATTTGCTCACGTCCCTTAGCAGAGATAAAAGGCATGGTTTCTCCTTTCCTGAGTTTATGCTTCATTTTTTTTACTTGCTTCCTCAACAAACGCTTTCTGAGCACCTACCACGTGCCAGGGACTATGCCAGCTGCTGAAAGACCAAGGCGAACAAAACAGCTTCTGCTCTGATGGGGCTGAAAGACTAGACAATGTTCTATTGGTTTCCTAGGCCTTCTGGAACAAAGTACCATAAACTTGGTGGCTTCAAACAGCAGAAGTTTATTGTCTCACAGTTCTGGAGGCTGAAAGTTTGAAATTAAGGTATTGACAGAGTCATACTCCCTGTAAAAATTGTAGGGAGGAGCCTTCCTTGCCTCATTCTGGCATCTGGTGCTGGCCAGCAATCTGTGATGATGGGTGGCTTGCAGCCTCACCACTGCAGTCTCAACCTCTCTCATCTCCTGGCATTCTCTGTGTCTCCCTCCTCCTCTCTAGTGAGGACACCAGTCGTACTGGATCAAGGGACTTCCTTGCTCTCATATGACAGCCTCTTAATTTTACCTCTTAATTATATGTTCCAAGAGGCTATTTCCTAATAAGGTTACATGCACAGCTACCAGGGGCTGGGACTTCCACTTTTTTCAGGAAGGCACAATTTGACTGATCACAGACATACATACCCCAGTGCCTGGCCTGTGGTGGGCCCTGACTGTATGTTCACACCTTTCCCTTCTCTCTGCACCCAGAGCCAGGAACTGAGTTACTGTGAGTGAATGCTTCCGCATTTCTTGCCAGGAAGGTAAGACAGGTATTTTCCTTGTGCTTTGGCAGGGACATTCTTATATGGTCCCCAGTTGATGGGGAAGGTTCTTTCTTATGCTGTCATTTTGTTTCTTAGGCTGGTGCATAAGTGAGTCACGGAGAGAGACTGCCTTGATTAGAAAGCCTGGCCTAGGCTCGGCGCCTGTGGCTCAAGCGGCTAAGGCGCCAGCCACATACACCTAGGGTGGCGGGTTCGAATCCCCAGCCCGGGCCCGCCAAACAACAATGA
>NW_003852399.1:1023151-1031043 GCF_000181295.1 Otolemur garnettii
CCAGGAGTTGGAGGTTGCTGTGAGCTGTAATGCCACGGCACTCTACCCAGGGGGACAGCTTGAGGCTCTGTCTCAAAAAAAAAAAAATAGAAGAACTAGCCTCTCTTCTGTTGTGGGACATAGTAAGGTTGTCATGTGATAGCTGGTACTGTGGCAGCCATTTTGGGACCATGAGGGCCTAGCTTAGGCGGCACATTGAAGGTGTCAGAGCAGAAAAACAGAAGTAATGGGCACTGAATATCCTACCTGAAGACTATTCTGAGTTGGGTTTTCTGTTAATTGTAGCTAAAAAATAATTAATGTTCAATGGGAAGGATACCTTATGTGGCATCTAGAAGATTCTGAGTTCACTGTGCCTTCCTCTCTCACCTTGTGCTTTATCTCACCACCTTGTTTAAAATATTTCACCAAAATGTATATTTTTATACCTTTATGGTCTTGCTGTTTCTTACACCTGAATTGCCTTTTCCCTACCTTCTCCATCTACCAAAAATTCAGCCTGTTCTTTAAAGCATGGCCCAGATGCATCTTCTCTGAAAAACCTTTCTTGATCTTCTTGTTGCTATGATTTTGCTTTTTGAGTACCTCTGATGTTTGTCATCACCCTCCTCCATCTTTCTCCCTCCTGTCCGTTTCACTCCTTCCCTCCCCTTCCTTTTCCCCTTCTCCGCTTTCTCCTTGTCTTCCTCTTCATCCTCCTCTTACCCTCTCTTTCTTTCTCTTTATTAAGTGCCTACTGTGTCCCAGTTGTTGTGTTGTATACTTGCACATCTCTGCTGTCCTGCAGTGTCTTTTGTAAATGAGGGCGCAGATAATTGTGAGTCAGTGTGTTGTGTTGTCTTACGGGAATACAATGTATTATGGGGTACTTACGAAGAGGTTCCTTGCTGGAGGGTCAGAGAAGACTTGTTACAGGGGGTGATTCTTGAGCTGAAGCTTGATGAATAGGAATTAGCCAGTAAAGAATGGAAGGAAAGAAAGGCTGAAAGGAAGGGAAGGGTATCCTAGGTGTAGGGAACCTAGGCTGTAATGCGAGTGGTGGGAATAGTACAGTATGTGCTGGAACTGTGAGTGACTCAGTATGGTTGGAACCTAATGTTTGAGGTGGGATATATTGAGGCTAGAGGCATATTCTGAAGCTTGGACTTTATCTTGAAGCCACTGAGGAACCATTAAAGGTTTAAACCAGAGGAACAATGTTATACTTGCCCTTTGGAAGGCCGACTCTGGCTACATCAGACTGAATGGATTAGGTGGATGAGAGCAAGGAAAGAAGCTGGAAGATCTGGTGGGATGGTCTTGTAGGAGTCTAGGAGGGAAGATGGAGAGACACAGGATTGTCTGGGGATCAACCAGCTGAGTGGCCTGAGGAGGAGGGATCACCGTGACATTGAGCTTTACGGCTTGTTGGTCTGTGTCTCAAAAGACTATGGTCTCCTCAGCCTCCTGGTTCTCTCTCTGTGTCCTCTTTTCTTTCTTGTCCTCTCCTCCCACAGTTGCAGCACTTTGGTTCCTGTTGAAGGGGAACAGGAAGTGGAGCTGTGGCCTGGCTTTCCTGGTGTCCCTGCTCCCTAGGTCAGAGAAGAGTTTCTCTGTGCCTGTCACTCACGGCCTTTCCTTTATGCTCTTCTCCCTATTCTGAATGCACCTATCCTAGCATCTCCAGTCCAGCCCCCACTGTCCGTCCCTACAGTTCCTGTCTGTGTGGTGTCCCCTTAGTGGTCCAACCTTCACCCACCTCACTGCCTTCCTCTTAGTCCATGCTCCCAGCTGCTGCCGGGAGACTCTCAGATTGTGAGAGCTCAGAGAACACTTCAGATTGTGTCGGCTTCCTGCTTAACAAGCTTCATTCTTGTGTCTTCACCCTGTGAGGGTGAAGAGTGGCCAGGTGAGGAGGAAAGAGGCAGTCAGCCTTAGCTCTCTGCCTGCTTGCCGAGTGCCTTGGATGTGTTACCAAAGTCACTGAACTTTCATTTCTTTAACTAGGAAAGGAAGATGAATTGCCTGACTGATGGATGAGTGAGAAAGTACATTAAAGTAACTACATTAGATCAGATTGTGACCTGCTTACACACGCGCACGCACACAAACACACGTACGTTTCCCTCCCCCAACCCCGAATTGTCTTATTTCTCCCTGTATGTCCTAAGTATCTATTTAGTAAAGTGCCCACCCTGTGGTAGACCAGATGCTTGATTGATGTCTGTGCAATGAATTATTCCTTTCTTTCTCTTTGGCTTAGAGTGTGACAGTCTCTTTTTTCTTAAATTTGAGAAACTGGTCGAGTTGTCTGTGAGGACCAAAAGGAATAGGGCCCTGGAGTTGATCAGGGTGGTTCTTGTGAAAGGGGACACAGAAACAAGACAGAGGTCCAGGCCTCCTGACTTCCAACCCAGGGATCTCTCCATTGGTCACCCTATAATTTCCTGAGTGACCAGGTGCCACCTACTGGGGCCAATTGCCCAGGTTCTGTGACGTATCCTCCTGAGAAAGGGTGGAGCCCCCCTCCCGTGGCAGCTATTACAGAGAACAGTGAATTCAGGAGTTTGCATGAATGGTTGTATGCCTTAGTCAGTGAAGTATACATGCTTTACCCTTCAAAACTCATTTTTCCCAAAGCAGCTTAATGGATAGAACATGTGTGTGTGTGGGGTGTTCCCATCCTGGAACAAGTTGAGAGTTGGTTGGGGTAAGATGAGTTCAGCTATGATATTTTAAACTTCCAGCTTGAAGCTTGACGAATGTAACAGCGCTAAGCATTTGCAGATGGCAGTCACGTGGGCCAGAAACGGAGTCTGCAGAGGGCAGTCATGTCCTCAGAAACAAAGCTTCTTGTGAGGTGTGGACAGTTGCTAAGATTTCAGATCCTGGACTTAGGTGAGAGTCCTTGCTTGGTTTTCTTTTTTTTTTTTTTTTTTTTTTTGCTTTTTGATGTTGGGCAGCTCTAAACCTCTTTGAGCCTCAGTTTTATTACCCATCAAAGGGAGAGAATAAGACTTTTGCCTCCTAGGGTTGTGATGAGAACTATATGAGATGACGCATGGGGAAGGGTGGGAGTGGTGCTTGGCACACGGGAACTAGGAAGAGTGGAAATGTTAGCTGTCCTGATGGTGGTGGCAGCGATGATTGTTACAGGTTGAATTGTGTCCCCCAAAAAAGAGGTCTTGAAAACTTAACCCCAGAACCTCAGATTGTGACCTTGTTAGAAATAAGCTCTCTGCAGAGGTAATCAAGCTAAAGTGAGGTCATTAGGCTGAGCCCTGATCCAACATAACTGGTATCCTTATAAAAGGGGGAAGTTGGTACCCAGGGTCAGATATACACAGGGAGAAGACGGCCCATGTGACTGCAGGGATAAAGTCTGCCAGCCAAGGAACACCAAGCACTGCTGCCAACCACTGAGTGTCGAGAGAGCATGGCCTTATTGATACCTTCGTTTTGGGATTCTAGCCTGAGAGAGAGACCCAATTTGTTATGACAGCCCTAGCAGACTAATACAGTGATGACGATGATGATGGTTTGGCATCTCGCCTGAACACTGACCCAGAAAATGGTCACATGTGTCTGACTATAGATAGCCCTGAGGCGTTGATTCAGCTGTCTCTGGCGTGAATATGCCTTCCAGTTCTATATTCTAGACATGCTTTCAGTGGCACGTACTGAGAACATCCATGGTATTATACTAGGAGCTAGAGATTAGAAATAAATCCCCTAGGTCTAGAGGGTGAGATGGACCCTGAGGGGACAGTTCCTCAAGAAGTAAAGGACTTTCAGGCTGCTGAAAAGGTGGATCTCCAAAGTGTTCTGAGGTGGTAGCCTTTGAGTCACCATGGAGACAAGGATCAAGGGCTGCTTTGGAGCTGAGTGCAGAGACTGCACAGGCATAGGGCAGTCACTTTGGCTGGGTGTGCTAGGGCTCTGAGAAGAGGCTGATGTGGTGGGGTGAGGGAGGGGTGCGAGCTGGGGGCCAGGAGAATTGGGCAGGGACTAGATTGAGGAAGAGGTTGACCTTAATCCTGCTGCCAGGAAGATGAGATCTGTGGGCTTGTACTTTAGAACAATCCCTTTGATGGGCTTCAGCTGTACCTCCTGCAGCTCTAACCTGTGTGGTGCATGGAGTAGACCGTGTATAGGAGACAGTGTGGCGTGGTAGAGAGAGTGTAAACCCAGGCATCACATAGACCTGGGTCAGAATCCTGTGAGGAATCTGAGTCTGTTTCTTGCTTGGTGACCTTGGCGCAACTTTCCTTCTCTGAACCTCAGTTTCCTCACTTTCCTTTCTGCTTGTATTGCTGACACCCATGGTGGAGTGGTGGAAATTAAAATGAGAATTTCAAGGCCAAGTACATGGCATATGAGAGGTCCTAAATAAGAATCAGTCATGGTCTTGGTTGGTTCTGCACTTAACCAACATTCATGTGTAGGACTCTGGGAAAGGGCTTATCAGTGCTTATAAAACCTAATAATCAGTGGCAGAAAGACACAGCCAGAGTCAAAAGGGCCTGCGCTTTATGGGAATAAATACAGTGCTGATGTTGCAGCTACATATACTCCACACATATTCATTGATGTTTCCATATCCTGCCAGCATTATTCTGGCAACAGCTGCAAACATAACAGAGAAAAGTCCCTGTCCTCATGAGCCTTACATTTGAATGGGGGAGACAGCTGCAAAAGAACATAAATGGATGGTATATGAGATGGCGAATATTGCTTTTGGAGACAAATCATTGGGAAGGGAGGCTGGAAGCATGGGGGTATGGTGGTGCCGTGCACTGTTAGCCGGGGTGTTCAGGGACACTCTCCCTGAGAAGGTGACATTGGAGAAAGATCCAAAAGAGCCAGGGGAGTGAGTATGTGTCAATCTGTGGTAACATGAGTCCTGGGCAAGGGGCCTAGCCAGTGCAACAGCCCTGGGGTAGGGGGGCCTAGTCAGTGCAAAGGCCCCTGCATGCGTGGCACATTAAAGGAACCCAAAGCAGGCCAGTGTGGCTGGAGTGGAGTGAGTGACAAGAGAGTCACTGATAAGGGAAAGGGGTGGGTGATGGGGGTGGGGGTGAGGGCACAACCTGGCTGGACATTTTGAGACTTTAGCTTCTGCTCTAAATGAGAAACAGAGCTCTTGGAATTTTGAGTAGAGCTTGGCTTTTTTTTTTTTTTAAAGCCAGGATCCTACTGTCTTTATATAGAGAAAAATGGTTGAAAGAGGAGAAAAAAGAAGCAGTGAGATGTTTGGGAAGTTGTCACTTAATACCAGTGATGGAGCAAGGTGCTTGGACCAGGATGGAAGCAATGGTGCTGGTGGTGGTGGTGGGGGATGATGGTTGAATGCTGAATGTATGGGTTTCCCTCCCTCCCTAAGTTCATCCAAACCATCAGCAAGCTTTTTTTTTTTTTTTTTTTGAGACAGAGCCTCAAGCTGTCCCCCTGGGTAGAGTGCCATGGCATCATGCTCACAGCAACCTCCAACTCCTGGGCTCAAGCGAGTCTCTTGCCTCCGCCTCCCAAGTAGCTGGGACCACAGGCGCCCGCCACAACGCCCGGCTATTTTTTGGTTGCAGCCATCATTGTTGTTTGGTGGGTCCGGGCTGGGGATTCGAACCCGCCACCTTAGGTGTACGTGGCTGGCGCCTTAGCCGGTTGAGCTATAGGCGCCGAGCCCATCAGCAAGCTTTTACTGTTCTACTTTGGTCATCTTAGGAAATTGGGAAGACTTTAGAGATGTTATATATCAAGTCTGTTAGTCTGTCTTACCCTTGAGAACAAGAATGTGTCTTCTGTCCTTAGAACCTAGTAGCCCAGCGCCTGGCATAGATTGTAGCCATTTCTAGTGTTTATTATGGAGACGATTAGCCTGCCATTACTGGTCCCTAAGATAGAATTTGGAGCCATCTTTGGTGCTCTTAGCATCACCCTATGCTTACCGTCTTGGAACATCTGTCACCCTGGTCTTGACATCTCTGTCTTCTTTCTGCTGGTCCATGAGCTTCCTTCTAAATGTAGTCCTGTCTCTGTGCCTACCACCTAGTGCTTTTGTTGTGAATGAATGAATGCACTTGGTCCCTTTCATCACCTGCTGATTGGTCTCAGCCAGTGTCATTTCCAATCCCAGCATGTCACTGGGAAGATTAAATTGTTAAAAAATCCTGAGCCTTCAAGGTGCTCCCTGGGCCTTTTCAAGGGAAGAGCAAAAGCACTGGAGCCTTGCTGCTGCCGTGCTCAAGAGCTCTTAGGAAGTGGAGTGCTCTTGGAGGCTTGTCTACATGGTAGAGGCATGTGGATAGCCACATTAGCAGAGTGGGGGCACTTGGCTGCCAGACTGATAGGCTGGGATGGGCCAGAGTCCTGCACGGCTGGGAGAATGAGACTGATCAGGACAGTGTTTCCAGAAATTTTGGATGACTGAGCTTTGCCTGTATAGACCAGAGAATGGACAGCCACAGTCCTGTATGAGAACATTATATAGCTCTCTCATTTTCCAGCTCAGCTCACATTTATTGATTTTCTTTTTAACCTCAAGGCCTTTTATAATTTTTTAAATCAATTTTAAATTATATTTTATAACAGCTTTATTGAGATGTAATTCACCATACAATTCACCTATTTAAATTGCAGAATTCAGTGATTTTTAGTATATCCACAGAGTTGTGCAACCATCATTTCAGTCAATTTTACAACATTTTCCTCATCCCAGAAAAGAAAGTCCATTCATACCCACTAGCAGTCACTCCCTGTTGCTCCTAATTCCTTCCCCCAGCCTCACACAACCATCAATCTACTTTCTGTACAATTTCTTTTTTCCCCCCTAAATATCAGCAAAATACATGCTCATAACACAAAATTCAGAAAGAACAGGAAAAGTTAGAGTGATCACTCAGAATCATCTGGCCGCTGAGAGATGTCTGTTCTAGCTGCAGATACACTCATAGGCACATAATTTTTGCAGACCATGATGTCATCTTACAATTGTTTTTAATAACCTTATTTTTTTACTTAATGTATGGGGACTCTCTTTGCATGTGAATAAATACAGATAATATATTATTTTTTATGGCCCTGGACATGCCATAACTTAGCCACTTACTTTTTGATGGACGTGTAACTTGTTTCTATTTTTTGCACATACAGACTTTGTCCAAATATTTGGTTTTGACAAATTCCCAGAGGTGGAATTGCTGGGTCAAAGAGTAGGCGCATTTTCAAGTGTTGTGCATATTACCAAACTGCCCTCCAGAAAGGTTTTCCAATTTATATTTCTAAGAACGATTTTTTGAGAGGGCACACTTCTTCAAGCCTATGGACATTTTTTTTTTTTTAAGAGACAGAGTCTCACTTTGTCACCCTTAGTAGAGTGCTGTGGTATCACAGCTCACAGCAACCTCCAGCTCTTGGGCTTAGGTGATTCTCTTGCCTCAGCCTTCCAAGTAGCTGGGACTACAGGTGCCCACTATTAGCAATGCCCGGCTATTTTCTTGTTGCAGTTTGGTTGGGGCCCAGTTTGAACCCACCACCCTCAGTGTATGGGGCCAGCACCCTGCTCGCTGAGCCATAGATGCCCCCCACTGTGGACAATTTTAATTGTGTTGACTTTTACAAAGCTGATAGGCTAAAGATAAGTGTTTTTATTTGCTTTTTTTGATGTAATAGTGAGGTTAAATATATTTTCATAGAAAGTGGTATACAGGCTCGGCGCCTGTGGCTCAAGCAGCTAGGGCGCCAGCCACATACACCTAAGGTGGCAGGTTCGAATCCAGCCCGGGGCCCGCCAAACAACAATAAAGGCTGCAACCAAAAAATAGCCGGGCATTGTGGCGGGCGCCTGTGGTCCCAGCTGCTTGGGAGGCTGAGGCAGGAGACTCGCTTGAGCCCAGGAGTTGGAGGTTGCTGTGAGC
>NW_003852399.1:1055157-1085829 GCF_000181295.1 Otolemur garnettii
AAAAAAAAAAAAAAAAAAAGAAAGCCTGGCCTAGTGGTTAAAAGTGCAGGTTCCTCTCTTGGTTCTGTTTGTTGTTTGCTGGTATGTGAGCATGGGTATGTGTCCTTCCCTCTCTGCCTCCAGGTGTCTCCTCTATACTTCCCCCCACCTGTCTTTCGAGGACCAGATAACATCAAATAAAGTGTTCAAAAGAGCACCTGGCCTATAGGAAATGTCCGGTGCCTGTGTGTGGGTGTATTCCAAAACATATCACACCTGAGGAGAGGGATGTGCCAGGCTTATTCAGCACATTCCCCTGGATGAAAAATCTTGTGGCTCTTATGGCCAGGCATGGTGGCCAGTGATTTGGGAGGCCAAGGTAGGAGTTCAACGGTGCAGTGAGCTATGATCAGGCCACTGCACTCCAACCTGGACAACAAGCAAGACCCTGTCTTTAAAAAAAAAAAAAACAAATCTTGTTTTTATAGTCAATGCCATTTACTACCAGAATACTTCCCCATAATTTTCCTAAGGAAAGTTTTTCAGAAAAGTAGAAAGTGCACTTCACATAACAGTGTTCATTGTAACATTATTAGAAATTATAAATAGTTGAAATAGCCACAAAAAAGATAAAAACCTGCCTTACAATGAGCAATGAGTTAGCAAATTAGGGACAGAACGATGAAAAATAAGTGAAGGTAAAACAATGAAAAGCAATGTAGCCATTAAAAGATGATGATGGGCTCGGCCCCCGCAGCTCAGTGAGTAGGGCACTGGCCATATGCACCGAGGCTGGCAGGTTCGAGCCTGGCCCGGGCCTGCTTAACAACAATGACAACTGCAACCAAAAATAGCTGGGCTTTGTGGCAGGCGCCTGTAGTCCCAGCTACTCAGGAGGCTAAGGCAAGAGAATCACTTAAGTCCAAGAGTTTGAAGTTGCTGTGAGCTGTAATGCCACGGTATTCTACTGAGGGCAGCTGTGATACCACGGTATTCTACTGAGGGTAGCTGTGATACCATGGTATTCTACTGAGGGTAGCTGTGATACCATGGTATTCTACTGAGGGTGACATAGTGAGACTCTGTCTCAAAAAAAGAAAAGAAGAGAAATAAATAAATAAAAATAAAAGATGATGATTACCTTTTTAAAATCATAAGAATGCTCATGATATAACTGTCCTATTAAAAAAAAGAAAGCTTTATTTTTGAGGAAGTGCCTTAATTTCTCCGTGCTTCAGCTTTCTCCTCTATACGGTGGAGCCAGTAACAAAACTGTCACATGTGGGATTGTTTTGAGAAATAAATGGGATAACACGTATGAAGCCCATGTGCAGGGCCTGGCACATGCTAGCTGCTCACTAAATGCTGATCTTTATTATTATTATTCATTGTAAAGTCTAAATTGTATGCAGAATATTCCTAGAAAAAGATTGGCTCAAGACTGTAATTCTAGTACTTTTGGAGGCAGATGGGGAAGGATCATTTGAGTCCAGTAGTCCAAGATCAGCCTGAGCAACATGTCGAGATCCCACATTTGCAAAAAATTTTTAAAACTTAGCTGAGTGTGGTGGCATGTGCCTTTACTCCGAGTTACTTGGGAGGCTGGGGCAGGAGGATCAGTTGAGCCTGGGAGCTCAGGGTTACTGTGGGCTGTGATTATTCCACTGCACTTCAGCCTGGGCAACAGAGAGAGACCCTGTCTCAAAAAAAAAAAAAAAGTTTGGAGGTGGCACCTGTGGCTCAAAGGAATAAGGCCTCGGCCCCATATACCAGAGGTGGTGGGTTCAAACCCAGCCCCTGCCAAAAACTGCAAAAAAAAAAAAAAAAGTTTGCAACTAGATGAGAAGGTGAGACAAACAAGCGAATGAACCAAAATATAAGTGTAATAGGTTGGGGGTTCCCAACTTGGGCTCCCCTGTACAACTCTAAAAATAAATTTCCCCTTGATTCTTCCCCTAGACATGGCATCAAACCTCGAGGGTGAAGCGTTTCCCTCTGGAAAGGTTCTGGTGACCAGCTAGATGGGTCAAGACTGAAGTGGTTCCTATTCCAGAGAACCCAGAGGACCCCTCTGACCTGATGCTCCCTCTAAAGAGGCGAGATGACAGGTCAGCCTTGTGACAATGCCTGTGTCTCTTCTTGATATCCACCTCCTCCTGCTCCCAGCACCTGCCTAAGGTATAGCTGGATAGATTCAGAAAGCCATGAGGACTGTTATATTTTCTCTGGTTGATAATAGTGAATGCTTTTTACTTTTTAAATTTTATTTTAAAATGCTTTTATTGAGGGCTGAGTGTGACAGTTAATGCCTACAATCCCAGCATTTTGGGAGGCCAAGATGAGAGGGTTGCTTGAGGCTGAGACTTTGAGACCAGCCTGGGTAAGATAGTAAGACCTCCTCTGTCTCTAAAAATTAAAAAAAAAAAAAAAAAAAGTTTTAATTATGGTAAAATACATATAAATTATCATCTTTTCTATTTTTTTTTAATTGCCATGACACAAAAATATGGAACGCTTCACGAATTTGCATGTCATCCTTGTGCAGGGGCCATGCTAATCTTCTCTGTATCATTCCAATTTTAGTATATGTGCTGCCAAAGCAAGCACCATCTTTTCTATTTTTAAGTGTGCAATTCAGTGGCATTAAATACATTCACACCATTGCGCAACTTTCACCACCATATATCTCCAGAACTCTTTTCATATTGTAAAACTGAAATTCCGTACCAATTAAATGACAACACCCATTCCCACGCCCCAGTCCCTGGAAACCACCATTCTCTCTGAATTAGACTCCTCTAGGTAGCTCTTGTAAGTGGAATCATATACTATCTGTCCTGGCTTATTTTACTTAACATAATGTCCTCAGGGTTCATTCCTATTGTGGGTGTAAAATTTCCTTCCTTCTTAAGGCTGAATACTCAGTTGTATGCATATACCATGAATGTCCATCCATGATAGATATTGGAGTGCTTAAACTTTTTGGTTATTATGAATAATGCTAGTATAAATATGAATGTACAAATACCTCATCAAGACCTTGCTTGCAGTTTGGGGAAGTATATACCCAGAGTGGAATTGCTCAATCATGTAGTAATTCTGTGTTTAATTTTTTTGAGGAACTGCCACACTATTTTCCATAAAGGCTGTACAAATTTACATTCCCACCACTGGTACATAAAGATGCCAATTACTCCGTAACCTCACCAATTCTTGTTACTTTGGTTTTGTGGTTGTAACTATCCTAATAGGTACAAGTGCTTTATTTGGCCGAATGCTTTTAGCAGGGACATTTCACTGTGAGCTTTGAATTTCACTTATGTTTTATGGACCAATTAAACAACTCCCAACCATTTATTTAAGCTGTAGTCGCGAGAATACACCTAAATAATACATGCATGGTTCTAGCCTTTAAGGCACTCAGAGTGTGTCAGGGGAAATAGATATCTAAACAGATAATTTCAGTCCAATATGGTAGATGTAGTAACGAATTGTTAAGTAACCTATTATACCTTTGATATAGTTGAAAATGGTGGAAAATCTTGAGTTTGGTGCCTTGGTATAAAACATATGAAGAACAATATTCAAATGGACTGAGTCCTAGAATGTTTACACTGGAAGTGACTGTTTTTGTTTTTGTTTTTTAATTTTTGAGACAGAGTCTCACTTTATTGCCCTCAGTAGAGTACTGTGGCATCATAGCTCACGGCAACCTCCAGCTCCTGGGCTTAGGTGGTTCTCTTGCCTCAGGCTCCTGAGTAGCTGGGACTACAGATGCCCACCACAACACCTGGCTATTTTTTTTGTTGTTGCAATTTGGCTGGGGCTGGGTTCGAACCCTCCACCCTCCATATGTGGGGCCAGTGCCCTACCCACTGAGCCACAGGCACTGCCCTGTTTAGTGCTTTCTAGTAGAATTTTCTATGATGATGAAATGTTCCGCGTTTGTGATGTCCACTAACCACACGTTGCTGTTGAACCCATAAAATGTGCCTAGTACAATTGAGACACTGAATTTTTAAGTTTATTTAATTTTAATGAATTTACATTAAATTGAAGTTAGCGGTGGCTATTGTGTGGGACAAGGAAGTTACCTAGTTCTCAGTGAATATGCATTAAGTCACCTGGAGACCTGGTTGAAAAGCCAATTCCCAGACCCTCCCTCAAGTGTTTCTGATTCCTTAAGTTGCAGTAGAGTCAGGAATCTGCATTTTAACAACAGGTGATTCTGAGGCAGTTGCAGTTTAGAAAAACCAATTCTTGTAGTTTTCAAACTTTTGTATCCTCAGACTATTTTCTGTAAATGAAAGCTTAAGAGAGAGCTCAGTGTATAGAGCAGATGAGAGCAGAGCTGTTCTGGTTTAGACGGGGCTGGGACCCAGAGCGCCTACACGTGAGGGGACCATGCTGTACCCTCCCCAGGGGAGGAACTGGGGTTTCTGATAGCACAATTTGTCCAACCCTGATCTAACACAACCTCGTCACTTTTTTCATGTTAAATCCTGTGAAATGCGAAGTAAGGTTTGGTTTTCTAATAACTATAAGCATGCCAGAACCAATTAAAAACCAACAATTACCTCTGGCAATGCAAGTTGAAGCAAAAGCACAGTTAGTGCATTAGTCAACCGATTTTTCCCTTGCACTGGATATGAAGCAGCTATCTCAGCATCACAGGCTGTGTGATGGATGTGAATGCTGGTTCTACCCCAGATCTGCCTGGGTGGTCTTAGGCAAATTTCCTCTTTTATAAAGTGAGTGTAACAATGTCTTTACTTGAGACAACACAGGTAAAACCCAGCACTTAGTGCTTGGTATTAATTATTATAGCAACAACAATAATAATAGCGAACGTTAAGTACTTAACATGAGCCAGGCACTTTTTCTCTTTTAAAAACCTGCTATTTATTAACTCATTTAATCCTAACAGCAACCTTGTGAGTAGATAGGATTGCTGTTTCCATTGTAAAGACAAACTGAAGCTTTGGTGGAGGTTTTGGAAACATGTTTAAGGCCACATTGCTGGTAAATGGCAGAGGCCTACAATTTGCACTTTCACTCATCATTTTATTATATTTTCCTTGGGTTCTAAGCAGGGCCTTTTAAGATGAGCATACTTCACCCCAGCCCCCCAGCCCTACCTCTAAATCTCAAAGCTTCTGAATTAATCTACAAGTCAACTCAGCTTCCAGGAAGCATTTGATCCAGCTGACCACTCCCTCTCTCTAAAAACACTGTATGCTTTGGCTTCCATGGCACCAAGCTTGGATTTCTGCTTGTGACTCTGCTCTCTCAGTCTCTCAGATGGGCACCCCTCACTCCACCTGAACTTGAAATATTTTTGAAGATGTCTGCATGTAGCTGACTCCTTCCAAATGATATCGCCAGCTGAGTCTGCCCTCTGAGTTTCAGTTTTGATTATCTCAAATGCCTAATTAACATCTCCATTTGGAAGTCTGGCAGGCCCCTCAAACTTAACATGTCCAACATGGCTAATTCTCCTCTCTTCTCCTGCGTGAGATCGTGTTGTGCCCCTCCTTAAACCCACAGTGACCCCAAAGGCCCCTGCTCATTGTATTTGGAGTGAAATTCAGATTTCTTACAGTGGGCTACAAAGGCCGGGGTGATCCAGCCCCTGACTCCTTCTGCACCTTCCCTACCCCTACCCCATTTCCTCAAGAGGCTCCAATCAGCACACTGGCTTCCTTTCTGTCCTCACACTCAGGGAGTGCTGTCCCACCTCAGTACTCTGCTTCATGTTGTTCCTCTGCCCGCAGAACCCTGTCCCTGCACCTTTTGTCCTCCAGTCCCCTGGTCTTCATGTCCTGGACTCTCAGCTGAAATGCTGTTTTCTCAGATAGGTCTTCCTCCTCACCCTTATCTTTATTCCCTCTGGCTGCTCCCTGTGTGTCTTTTTCCTAGTCGTTTTAACCATCTGGAATTATGTGTCCCCTGCTGTGTGTCTGCCACCCCCACCAGACCATAAGCTCCCAGTGGACAACAATGGTGATGGCTGATTATCATTAATGTCACCTTGGCGCCCGGCTCAGAGCCTGGCACACAGTAGCTGCTCAATAAATATGTATTGTTGAAATTAATTAACCTCTGCTACATTAGTCATGAACATAAAATGCTGAGTCTAGGCCTATGACTTGTATCCTTTTATGGACAAAGTGTATACAAGTGGTTGAAAACTAGGTGTGACCTGGCCTATTTGATGGGCCTTGTTCTCTGTTTTTACATTCTCTTTCCTGGGTCATCCAGAATGGTGGGATTTAGGGAGATACTCTTGGAAAACAGCAGCCTTGGTTACCCAATCCATATTAAAGTTGATTTGATTGTGGTTTAAAATGGAAACTATGAGCTAATACATTTTAAAGATTTGAGTAGAAAACAATTTTTATCTATTTAAAAAAAATGAAATGTGGAGCCCTTTGTGTGAGTTACTATAGTGTGGTGAGCTCCTGAAAGAGATTCTCTGCAAATATTTGGAGTTTGCGCTCATGAACAACTCATAGGTTGGCCTGAGCATTGTTAACAAGGTAACCCTTCCAGGGAGAAAATGTGCTTGTAAGCTGAAAAGTAGAGTGGCTGTTTTGGGTTGAGCCACAAAGCTGAAAAGTGAGGTTTACAAAGTTCTTGCAGACAGGTCATTAGCAGGACTGGCTGCAGGGAGCCCTGCTGCGGCTCTTCATTGCTTCTGCCTTTTCATCAGCACCAAGATAATTGACTGTTAGACTCCTAAGCCACGGAGACTGAATGGAATCCACGTCTAGCTGCTTCTGCAGGATGAGGTTCGGTTGTCAGAAGTTTCCAAATAGTGTGCATTTGTTAAGAAGAGATTAGAAATGGAGTTTTCGTCAGTAAAGTGGCAAGTAGTGATTCTGTGTCCACAGGGTGCAAGGCACGGTACTCCGCCCTGTGTGGGGCGTGTCAGCCGAGTCTGCTGTCTGAATTCCTTGAGCCCCACTCTGTTGTCCTCAGGACAGGGTGTGGGTTTGGGAATAGGCAGAGCTGAGGGCTGTGGATTAGGTTATGAGGAATAGGTCATCTATATGTTCTGCAAGATCTCTGAATCATTTCCATTGGTTCAACTTGGGTCATGTGCCCAGCCATGTACCAATCATAGTGGTGGACTGAGTTGTGGGCTATTCTAATCGGGCAGGCCCATGTCACCTGAACTTCCTCAGAGTTGCGGGAGAGGAATTCCAATAGGAACTTGGAATGCAGTTGCTGGAAGAAGGGGGTGCTAGGGAAGCAAAGACACAAATGCCCACCCTACTGACTACCAACTAACTAGAAGTAGAGAGAGCCAGTAGTGCAAGTTCAAAACAGCTTCTTTAAGTGAGTATTCAAAGAGTCTTTGTTCAGAGAGTGGCGTCAACAACAGGGTGGAATAGGAAGGGACTGACTCTCAGCCTGCTGAGACACCAAATAAAAATTGATTAACAGATCAGCTCCCTCTAAGAGACTGCTACCCACTGGGCAACTGAGAAAACATCCCCACCTGATTGGTAGGAAGAGCTGAGGCATACTTGGACATGCCCCTGCCCTGGGCTCTATGCCATGAAATCAGGAAAGGAATCCCTAACATCCAGCATCTCCCCATGGAGGGGAGGGCTTGGACCTAACACGCACCACCCTAAGTGTAAGGTTCCTACAGTTTGGTTCTTAATCCATCAAGTCGGGGAGCTGAGGGGATTAGAACACTTCCATCAGCCAGCAACATCTCTGCTGCCTCCATTGCTCCAGGCCAAGGGGGATGTTGCCTACCCCTACTTGTAGCTCCTTTGTTCAGCTCATCCCATTTAAGAAAAGACTGACTTTGGACCTTGAGCCCTGCAGGGGGGAGTTTGGTGGGATGAGCTGGAGGTCCAAAGTTGGGACGCAAGTGGAAATGGGAGCAGGGCAGATGCGGGGCTGCTGGGGTGAGCCCTGTGACCACTGACGAGGCCTTTTTGTGGCTCTTGGTCTTAGAGAAATGTGAACCCTCAGCCCCCACTGTCTGCCTGCTGCATCTCTACCAAGTGCTTCTTGTCTTCATTTCAGCTGCCCTAGAGTTCTCTTGACTCCTTAAAGAATTCTTTTCTTTCCAATTCCTAAGGCATTTCTGGGGCCTTCCCAGATACTCCCTTGGCAAGGGCACTTTCTGTGCTAGCTTCCTCACTTTAGGTCCCTCTGTAGGGCCTTGGACAGGGTATGTGCGCATGTGTGTGTGGCACAATCTTGTTTTTATTCATGTTCAGTGTCTTACTCACTAAACTAGAAGCTCCAGGGGATTGTCTCAGTCTTACTCACCACTGTGCATAGCTGTGAGGACAGGGCCTGGCACATAGTAAACACTTATAAATGTTTGTTGAATGAACCAATGACTGGGCAATGGGGAGCCATTGAAGATTGTGTGATAGGGTAACTTGCCCAAAGTTCCCCAGATAGTAAGAGGCACCATTCTCTCTGAAGCCCAACTCTTCCAAATCCCAATGTCCTGCTTTCTTCCTCCTGCCTGGCAGTGGAGTTCTTTGAGTAGGAGGAGGGGGAAGGTGGCAATTAAAATACAGAATGAGTGCTTGTCTGCAGACCAGGTTGGAAATTACATAGTGATGTTGACAGCTTTGATGTTGCACCTGAAAAGTTGTAATTGCCCCTTCCTTTGAGCAGATATGTCTCATGCATGGAGAGGAAAGTGGTTTGTGTGTTTGTTTTAATCAGAGAAGCGCTTCCCTGCTAGTAACTTGAGATCCTTCCATCTCACCTCAGAGGGTCCCATCTTGTTTGAGGCTCTGATCGCCCTTAGGTTACCATAATCTTCCTTGGTCATGAAGATGACCTGAAGCCAAGCAAGGATGGAATATTGACTTGCCACCCCAATAACCCATTAGGGGACTCTGGCTTCCCTCTTTGAATAAGAGTGCAGGTGAGTGTGACCTGTGTCACAAAGGGCAGTCTTCACGGTGAGCTATAGGAAGGGCAGGTGGCCAGTTTTAGAAAGGAGCTAAGACACTTGAGTCCTTCTTGTGTCCTTGAGAAGGTGGCAGGGAGACCTGGGCAATTCCTTTTACTTCTCTGGGAGAAATAGGGTAGTACTGTGTCAGTTGGACATCATTTAGTGACAAGTAGTGGAAAAAAACAAAACCTAAGGCTGGTGCTGAAGCTTCAGCCCTCCTGGATCCAGGGTGCCACAGGGGTCGTCAGGCCTAGGTTCTTTCTTCTGATGTGATACTATTAATATTAATATATATGTAAATATTAGGAAGCTCCCCATCTGTACACCATTTCTTCATCAGGAGGTACTAATAGATCCCACAGTTGGCTGCAGTGAATGATAAAATCAATCAGTTAGAGAGTACTTAGCACAGTGCCTGGCTGTGTTAGGTCCTCTGAGCCTTGTTGTCCTCTTTGCTGGCTTCATTCTTGGACAAACTTTTTCTTCTTTTTGGTCCCTGGTAGTTCAGTCCTAACAACATTCTGGCTTCCAGTACACTGCAAAGAGTTTCCCTTTGAAAAACAGATCTGGGATATAAACACGAGTGTTAGGCTTACTGGGGGCAGGCATGTGCCACTAGTCGGGGAGCGTTCCTCCCAGGGATGGAGCTTAGGGAATCACCTTCCAGACCTTGAGGTCTGAGAAGTGAGCGTTCTGCTTGCCAGGTTGGGCAAGAATGGAGGGACGACCAGACTGAAAGCAAATGTTATTTCCAGGCAGAAGATCAAAATAAAGGGCCTTGCAAGTGCTTGTTTTGAAAGAGGGGGACACTAGTGGAGAAGGAAAGCAATTATGTGAGTTGGCAGAGTATGACATGCTCTTCTGTGTCTTGCGGCTTTGCACATTCTGTTCCCTCTGCCAGGAATCCCTGCACATGCCCATTCATCCTCTCTAAGACCCATTTCCTCTGTGATGCTCTCTCTAGCTAAAAAAAGCCACCCCTCCTCTCCTCTCGCCTCATTTCCTTATCATAATTGTTTTTTCTGTCTTTGAACAAGCATCTATTGGGTGACAGTGCTGTGTGCTAGGAATACAAATGAGAACACATCATAGTGCCTGTGTCAGAACTAGTTTGATCCTTCCACTCTACTCTGTTTTTCCTTTGTCAGAGCAGTTACTTGTTTATTCATTTATTCACAAATCTATATTAAGCACCTTCTATTTGACCAGGCATTGCTGTAGAAGCTGGGGATACAGTGTATGTGGGAGAGATGATATAATGAATAAATCATATTATTGAACAAGATGATTTCTGGTGCTGTGTAATTTAAGAAAACAAACAAGGGTAAAGGGAGAATAAGAGATCGGGAGTGGGGATGGGAGGATAGTGATCAAGAAGGAGGGACCCTGTAGAGGAACAAGGAGCAAGCATGCAGAGCTCTGGGTAAAGGCTATCCCAGGCAAGGGGGACAGCATGTACAAAGGCCTTAAGGTGGAGCTGTTCCAGAAATGAGAAAAAACAGGTCTGTGGTATGGGGGAAAAGGGCACAAGTTTAGAAAGTGAGGTCAGGGAGGTAGGCAGTGGCCATGTCATGTAAGTCCCTTAGACCATGTAGGGGATTAGGTTTTATTCTAAGCACCTTGGAAGCCACTGCTATAGTTCCTTTCTGGCTTGGAGTAGGCACTTCTCACTGGTGCTTGACACTGCGTCATCTAATATGGTAGCCACTGGCTATAGGTGGTTCCCAAGGACTTGAAACATGGCTTGTTCAAATAGACGTGTCCTGTAAATATAAAAATATACCAGCTTTCAAGGGCTTTGTATAAGAAAAAAAGATGCAGACTATTATTTTTAGTAATTTTTCAATTGATTACATGTTGAAATGATAATATTTTAGGTGTATTGAGTTGAATGATGTATATTATTAAAATTATTTTTCTATGTTTCTTTTTACTTTTTTTTTTTGGCTGGAGCCAGGTTTGAACCCACCACCTCCGGTATATGGGGCCGGTGCCCTACTCCTTTGAGCCACAGGCCCCGCCCTGTTTCTTTTTATTTTTTTCCTGTGGCTACTAACAATTTGGAACTACAAGCATGGCTCCTACTTTGTTATCAGCACTGCCCTGCTTTTACCTGCCAGGGCTATATAGTTACTTCTTGACTTGTCCCTGCTCTTCTTTGAGGACAATGACTGCATCTGATTGGTGGAGTCCACAGGCCTACATCCCATTGGCACGTACTGGTTCCCCGTACCCTGCACATCCTGGGCAGCAGTTCCAGAGGGCTTTCTTGGCACACTCAGGCTGTATGCAGGTCAGATCAGAAGTGCTGGGAGTTGACTCCCGGGGAGTGGCCCTCAGTTGAGGAAGGACAAGAGCTGGAGAATAACTCGTCCAGCTCCTTGTCCCTCAGGTGCACAACCATGAAGGTGTGTTCTCTAGATCTCTCTCCAATGGTAGCCTGCTCTTTAGAGCGCCCAGTATTGGCTTCCTTCCTGCCCTATTTCCTCATTCATCTACCTGAGATTGTTTCCCATGTAAACTCCTTACACTCAGATCCTTGACTGAGCCTGTGCTTCTGGGGGAACCTGGGGTGCGTAACACACAGGTGCTCAACAGGAGGGGAGACAGCATCCCTTCAGCACCTCACCAGGCACTGGCTGGCTGGCTGCCCTTGGGGTTAGGGAGTACAGTGAGGTGGCAGGGGGATCCTGGCCAGTCTCCTGCAGCCTCTGGACCTTTGGCGCCTGAGGACAAGGATCAGGGACACTTGAAGTGTTCCAGCCTTGGGGCGTGGTGTCTGATTGGTCCTAAGTGTTGCTGGCTGCCACACCCAGAGGGGCAGTTGAATCAGCAGCTGAGTCAGTGAGGGCAGAGCTGCCCCACTGAACACTGTCAGCTTTTGTCACTCTGGCAGGAGAGCCTAGGGAATATCTCATAGAAAGAATCAGGTGGGCAGGGTCCAGCACGTACAGTGAAGTAGAGTGTTTATGGGTGTGATGTCTTTTTGCTCACACCACTCCTACCCCAAATGTGTGGGGCTTTTTTCACACCAAGAAGTTCTCCAATTTTCCTTCACCAACTGGGTGCCCAATGATTCAAGTTAATACTGACCCGAACTATCTGGAGTCAGTGTAGACCTCACAGACAAAGGGCTCAGACCTACTTCAGATGTCATTTGCAAGTTTGAGGCTACCTGTATTTCTGACTAACCAGATGTAAATTAGGGGACTCCACAGCCTCCTTACCAAGTTTTATGATTTGCTAGGACTCAGAGAACTCAGGAAAGCACTTTCCTTACTCTTACTGGTGTATTACAATAGAAGAAATACACAGGGCAAAGTTAGGGAAAGGCCCTGTGGTGGTCTAAGTTTCCATGCCGTCTTGGGACATGTCACCTTCCCAGCACATCACTGTGCTCATCAGCCTGGAAGCTCCTAGAGCCCCAGTCCACATAGTTCAGGGTTTTTTAATGAGGCATGATTGATTAAGTCATTGGCCCTTGGTGATTGAACTCTGCCTCCAGCCTGTCTCCCTTCCCCAGAGGTCTTTCTGGCCACCATCCTGAAGCTAGTTAGCTTCTCCCTGAGTCATTTCTTTAGCACAGAAAAGATGCTCTTATCACTCTGGAGATTGCAAAGGTTTTAGAGCTCTGGGGAGCTCTGTGCTAGGAACAAGAACAGAGACCAAATATATTTTCTGTTATCCCACAATGGGGCATAACATTAATGAGATCAAGTAAGAAACAGATCTTGCTGTCTAGAACTGTTTGTGTGCATCTGTTCATTCAGCAGACATGTGTAAGGCACCTACTATGTGCTCATGTTGTACCCAGGGCAGGCAGACTGAAGCTTCTCAACATCAAACATGTTTGCATTCCCTGCTAGCTAAGAAGCTCTCCCTCGCTTCTACAGCAAAGACCAAACCCTTTGGCATGACATCCAAGGCCTGCCCTGGCCACCCCAGCCTGTCTGTCTGGCCTCAGCTCCAATCCCTCCTGGAATGCATCCTTTGTTCTCATTGTACTACCCCACGTGTGATGTATGTGTCATTCCTCCCTGCACTTGTACCTGCTGCACGAGTGCCGGGAACACCCTTCGCCAGCCATCCTGCTGGCTAACCTCCTTCAGGAGGCAGCTCAGCAACGCCTCCTCCGTGCAATTCTTCCTGATCTCCTCTGTACCATTGCTCTGTCCCTTCCCCTATGTCCCCTGTGTATATTTCTCCTTGCATTTCCATCATTTAGCAGATGCATATTTGCCTATTTCTCTTAGCATTTCTGCCATGTAACAGATGCATATTGGGCACTTATCTGTTGAAGGACTCACACAGTTGACTATGTATATGAATACCTGCTGAGCTGGGCATGGTGATCCTACCAGTTGGGGAAGCCAAGGCAGGTGGATTGCCTGAGCTCAGAAGTTTGAGAGCAGTGTGAGCAAGAGCGAGATTCCATCGCTATTAAAAATAGAAAAGTTGGGTGGTGCCTGTGGCTCAGCGAGTAGGGCGCCGGCCCCATATACCGAGGGTGGCGGGTTCAAACCCGGCCCTGGCCAAAATGCAACAAAAAATAGCTGGGCGTTGTGGTGGACACCTGTAGTCCCAGCTACTTGGGAGGCTGAGGCAGGGGAATCGCCTAAGCCCAGGAGTTGGAGGTTGCTGTGAGCTGTGACTCCGCAGCACTCTACCAAGGGCAATAAAGTGAGACTCTCTTTCTAGGAAAAAAAAAAAAATTAAAAAATAGAAAAATTATCAGGGGCATTATGGTGGGCACCTGTAGTCCAAGATACTTGGGAGGCTGAGGTAAGGGGATTGTGTGAGTTGAAGAGTTTGAGGCTGCTGTGAGCACTCTACCCAGGGCACAGAGTGAGACTCTGCCTAAAAAAAAAAAATCCCTGCCTTTACATATCTGTCAGCATCCATGCATGCTTATTTGTATTATCTCATTGAATACTTTTGGCCATATTGGGCACTAGTATTAACCTATTTTTCAGAGTTACAAACTGAGGCTATTAAAGAGATTGACAGAGATAGGCAGGGTGAGCCAGGATGCACATCCCAAAAAGTCAGACTCCAGAGCTTTTGGGCCTCACTAGGAAACTACTGTCTGTTACTGTTGTGCTGTTAGGCTGTAATTGTCTGTTTACATGCTGCTCCCTGCATCAGTCCTGGTCCCAGCAGGAAACAGATGGTGCATTCAAAAGAAGATAATCTGAGGAGAGTTTAATACGAGAGAAGTATGGGCAGGGGGTAGGGAAACCATAAGGGTGAGCTGGGCACCCCCGGCTCCTCAGAGGCCTGAAGAGGTGAAGGAGAGATGCACCTGGGAAGTGGAAGCGGCCCTCACACGGCATCTGTGTGGGCTGGAGTCCGGAGAGGAAGGGATGCTCTTCTTCCACTTGCATTTTAGCATGTCCCATTGTCTGAAGCCAAGGCACCCTGAAATATGTCTGTGGCAGATCGGAGGACGTGCAGGGTGGCCTGTGAGCCACCTGCACACTCTGATTGACCACCGGTGCCTGGAGAACTCACCTTGCTCCTGTTTTACAGCTGCACCTCCTCACACGGAAGCCAGCAGACAGGAGGTGCTGGTGCAGTGCGTGTCCTATGAATAAATAACGAGCGACTGATCTTAGCAAGAAGGCTCTGTCTGCAGTGTCTACTTGTTAATCACACATGGGCTCAAGAACTCTAAGTGTTGATATGTCTGTTTGTCTGTGCTGTTTATGAGGTTTTTGATGGGGGAGATGATGTTAAAGTCCTCCTAACTTTGAGAAGGTCTGATTCTTTTTTGTGGCTCTCAGAAAACTTTTCACACCTCTTGCCCTATTTCAACTTGGATGTGAAAACAGAAAATAGAGCTTTTCAATTTTTAATTTAAGAAGCAAGTGAATGCCTCACTGATCTTACACCAGCTGCATGCAGCCACAGTCACTGAGATAATTGGGCCTCATCCTTTAGTCGTTGTCTGAATTCCTCAGATAAGAGGATAAGTCCACTGGGGCCTGGCTATATGGACCCGGCAGGATGTGCTGGTGCTCAGGGTGGAGCACCCAGCCTGGCCTTGTGGCCATGTTTCCATGCCTTGTGGTTAGGAGGCGTTCTCTGTGCTTCCAGACTAAAATCATCAGAAGAAGAGCTCCCAGCCAGAGGGAGAATTATTGTAATATGTGCATCTGGGAGCGCACATTTGCTGGATTGAACAACTGGAAAGGAAAACTCCAATTCCAAATTGATCATAATTTTTTTCAATTTGTATATGATGTGGCAGTCGGTGTTTGTATCGCTGAGGCGGCAGGGTGGGGGTATATTATATACCCCCTCCGAGGATATCAGATCAAGCAGAGATGTGTTTTCCCACTTCTTTGTCTGTCTCTTAAATCAGGAAAGATACAGCTGTAGAAGCTGGTGCAGAAAAATAGTCCTGGCTTTGAAATCACGTGGATCTTCTTGCTAGGATACAGGTAAAATATTTAATCTCTCTGTGCCTCAATTTCCTCTTGTATAAAGTGGGGATCATCTTACCTCCCTCACAGGATGGTATAAGATTAAAAGGAGATAGAACAGAGGTGAGGTCCGAGTGCAGAGGTCAATGAGGAGAGTCGTGGGAGCTCCCTTCCTTTGCCCTCCTATTTTTTTGCTGGTGGGACTTCACTTGCTTACATTTTATATTGTGCCTTTCAAAATCCTCTAGTGAAACTAGAGGGAAACCTCATTTATTTCCTTCCTTCCTTCCTGCATACCTAGGAATGTGATTCCAAAACTTTGGAGTTTTAGCAAGACATAAGTATTTGTGTACCAGTAGTTGGTAATAGGAAGATCTTTGAAGCACTAGAACAAAATTTGTGCCCAGATAAAATCCATTTCAGATCTGTGGTGAATCACTCTGTTTTTCGTATGGCAGCCTTCAACTATTGGTGTGGTTGAAAGAGAAGTGAACTTGGAGTCAGGACTTGTTTCAGAATCACTTAATACCTTTCATTTAGGGCATTCTATTTTTCCAGGGTTGTGTGAAGGATGAAATGAGATAAACATCTGAAAGCACCAGGTCCTTTGCCTGCTATAAGTGCTAGATATCCTAAGTTCCTTCCACTTTTAATCTCCTTAGCATCTCCCTGCTTAAAGTCAGCTGGTATTAGTCTTCCTCTGTTGTGAATATAGAAGTGTTAGAATCAACCTTGGCAAAGATTTGAAAGTTCAAGGGACTCAGGTACCATAAGGTCTCTGGATATGGAACCATTTTCTGGCAAGAGGAGTTGGGCTCTTTTTCAAATCAGAGAATGTGAAAGAGGGCCCAGGCCAGATCTTGTGTGTATGTGTGTTTATATTTTATTCTTCAGAGAATAGGGCATTCTATGAAATTTACAAACCAATGGAAAGATGTATGTATAAAATTCAGGACCACAAAGAGTCTGGAATATAAAGTCTAGGAGTGGAGTGCATCTGTGTCCACCATAGGATCTTATGGAGTTGTTAGTTTAAGATATGTATTTGTGGCTTGCGCCTGTAGCTCAGTGGCTAGGGCGCTGGCCACATACACCAGGGCTGGTGGGTTTAACCCAGCCTGGGCCTGCCAAATAACAATAACAACTACAACAAAAAAGTAGCGGGGCATTGTGGTGGGCACCTATAGTCTCAGCTACTTGGGAGGCTGAGGCAAGAGAATTGTTTCAGCCCAAGAGTTTGAGGTTGCTGTGGGTTGTGATGCCCCAGCACTCTACCACGGGCAACACAGTGAGACTTTGTCTAAAAAAAAAAAAGATGTGTATTTGTTCCTGAGAGTGCGTATGTGTACATGTGTGTATAAATTATATATATAATAGCTCTGTAAACATAATGATACTTGTCTTTTGGTGAATATATGTACATATTTCTATTGAGTATATTCTTAAAAATGAAGGTGCTTATACAGAGGGCGCCAAAAAAAGTATACATATTTTAAGCTAAGAAAAAACTGTATTAAAATTGTAATTAGAAGAGGTGTTCAATGTGACTTTATTCATTTTTTGTTATTGATATATTGAGTATTACAATTTTAATGCAAGTTTTTCCTTTCTCGAAATGTGAATACATTTTTTGACACCTTCTGTATTATCCTCTTGTTTTAATTAACATCATCAGAGCAAAGAATAATTATAATAGTTTCATTGAAAACAATGAAGATTCACATACATAGTAAAGATCTCCATTCTGTGGATTGAATGAACATTTATGGAACATAGAAGTTGTACTCGCACATACATTACCATATTTTATATTTACAGTTGTTATTAATCCCACTTTAGAGATAAGGAAAATGTGTCTGAACCAAGTTGAGTTTTGTTTTTTTGTTTTTTTTTTTCTTAGAAATAGACACTTGGCTGGTTGTGGTGGCTCACACTTATATTCCTAGCACTCTGAGAGGCTGAGGCGGGGAGGATCACTTAAGCACAGGAGTTTGAGATCAACCTGAGTAAGAGCAAGACTTGTCTCTAATAAAAATTGAAACATTAGTGCAGCGGCACTTGTAGTCCCAGCTACTTGGGAGGCCGAGGCAAGAGGATCCCTTGATCCCAGGAGTTTAAAGTTGCAATTGCATTGATGTTAACAGCTATGATTTAATAAAAAAAAAATAAAGTTGCAGTAGACTATCATGATGTCACCACCACACTGTAGCCTGAGTGCCAAGTGAGACTCTGTCCCAAAAACTTAAAAAAAAAAAAAAGAAAGAAAAGAAATGGGGTCTTACTCTGTTGTGCAGGCTGGAGTGCAGTGTCATCAGCATAGCTCACTATAACGTCAAGCTCTTGAGCTCAAGGGATCCTCCCTCCTCAGTCTCCTAAGTAGCTAAGACTATAGGCACACACTGTGACACCTGACTGATTTTTGAGAATTTATTACTCAAAATCGTGGAGATGAGGTCTCTCCACGTTGGCCAGGCTAGTCTCAAACTCCTGGCCTCAAGTGATCCTCCCTCCTTAGCCTCCCAAAGTGCTGGGATTACAGGAGTGAGCCACAACACCTGGCCTAAATTGAATCTTTCACCCAATGTCTGTGACTTGTAAATATCAGGATTTGATCCTTGGTCTTTCAACTTCTAAGTTCTGCACTTGGCTTGACAGTGGGAGCTTTTCTTAAAGGAATTGCTTTTTCTACAGAGCTTTGGAATGCCAAATATGTTTTTTTTTTTTAATGTTATTTTTGCTGGTTTGATTGGAAGCCCTCCTAAAGATCTACATCTAACATGCTGCCTAGAATATAGCATCATGCCTCAAGCCTTTTTAAAATTACAAATGAACATCATTTTGAATATCACTTATTATTGAGGCTGGGAGCAGTGGAGTAGAATAGTTTGCCTTCATTAGCAGGTCTGTGTATTTAGAATTTCCTTTTTCTTGGGGTGATATATAAGCAAATGTATAGTTTGTGTTTAGTATTTTTTCCCTCTTCCTTGTTGCCCCTTCTCACTATTCCCAGCACATCTGCTCTGTTCAGTTTACTGAAGGCCTATAAACTAGCTCACCAAGCTTACTAGAAGTATGTGTAAGGTAAGAGAAGACAGGGCCCAAGTAAGAGCAGACAGGGTGTACCTGGGATTAAAATGCATGGGTTTTGATGCATGGACTTGGTAGAAATTAATTTGTCTGTCTGGAGATCTGTGTGGTATAATACCTGGTTCCTGTGTTCTAGAAAAGATGAGACTCTGTGTGTGTGTGCGTGTAGGTGTACATGCCATCCATGTATACTTTTAGAAAAGGAAAAAGTAGGGTGGTGAAAATGCCACAGAAGTTCTGAAGAAAGAACTGTAATAAGTTTTAACCTGAATTCTCTTCTCAGACAACAGCCCATAATATAAAATAAAACCAAAATTTTTGCCCTCATAAAAAAAATATTTGGGTTACCAGCTCTAGTCATCCATAGTGCATACAAAATTAGACATATCAAGCTACAGAAAAAAAACAGTGTGGAAAAATCTTTCCTTCTTCCAAATGTTTCTTCCTCACTTACGTCATTGTGGCTTGAATTTTAAAGAACACTAATGAGAAGGAAGAATAACCAAAGAAAAGCCACTCTTGACAGAACAGTGCTGTATCAACCTGCTTTAGGGTTATTTATAAGACATCTATACGTATCACATTGATTTTATGTAAACAAATAAACAACAAAACTGGGGTTCCATTTCAGCTGGGGCAAGTCCACTGCCATTTGTCTTGCTGGCAGGGAAAATAATTGTGGAATTTTAAATGATTGCTCTGGAGAGATTGGGCAGAACAGTGATTTTAAAGCAAAGAAGTCTTTTAGTTTTACCATCTTACATCCTGTTTGGAATCTGCCCTGTCTCCTCTCCCTTAACCAAATTGTATAAGGGTTGTATAAATAAATTTGCTTCCTCAGAAATCTACTCTGTGGGAGTCTGTTGGCTCCTCTGTGGCTGTATTTCTGAAGCAGTTCCTGAGATGAAATTTAAGTGCTTATAAAATGTAATGGCTGTAGTTGGTGAATTGAGACCAGTCTTTTCAGCGATTCCAGGAGTCCACTAAATAGGCCTAGGTGAGTGTCTTTAGCATAATTGAATAGGCTCCCTAAGTCTCTAAGTATAGAATCTAAATTGTAGAGGACAAGTTGGGAAAATGACTCTAATGGAATACTTCTAATTTGACTGCTTCTGAGATGAGCTATTTTCATACATTTTTAGTTGGTTTAGCATTTTCATGGGTCCAGTGTCTTAAGTTAGGACTAGATTTCAACTCCACATAAACAAAAACCCAGTAACATTAGCAATTAGGGTGTTTTTTTTTTAAAAATTCTCCACTCAGAACAGAAAAATATGGAAAAAAATATAAAGCCAGATGATGGTATTATGGTTATCACGAACTCAAGTTTGTTTTTTTTTTTTTTTCTGTCTCTTTGGTTCTGCTATCCTTAGCATATTACCTCATGATCCAAAGTGGCTGCTGGAATGTCAGCCATCACATCCACATTACAGGTACCAGGGTGGAAGAAGAAGGGAGAGCAACAGGGGTCTTCCTCCAGCTGAGTTAGCTCTCCCTTCCCCTGAAGTCCTACATAGCACTTCTGCTTCTGTCCAACTGGCTAAGTTTAGCTACACAGCCATGCCAGCTATAAGAGAAACTGGAAAATGAGTCTTGTAGCTGAACACATTGCCTGTAAGTCTTCTGCCACATCTAGCAGAATACTGTTTGTACAAAGAGTGTTGTATAGTAGAAAGGGCTTGAAACTTAAAACCAGATAGACTTGTGTTTAAATCTTAACTCCCCCACTTACTAATTGCAGGACAGTAGATCTAGCACTTAACTTCTGTTAGCCTCAATTTCCTACCCATTATATATGACGAGAGTAATAACTACTTTGTAGTGTTGTTGTGAGGATTAAACAATGTCATGTATATAAATTGCCTTGTATATAGTAATTCATACCCATTATAGTGACTATTAACAGGTAAATTGTTCTTTCTGCCTGCATCACCATAGTGTTTATTTTTTAAATTGAGATGATTCATTTGACATATAATTTGCTTTTTTAAGGTATATAATTTAATGGTGATTCGTGTATTCATAAAGTGGCCCTACAAGATACCCTACACCCACTGGCAGTCATTGCATATTACACTTCCCCCCCAGCCCCTGACAACCATTTAATCTGCTTCCTGTCTATAGATTTGCCTGTTCTAGACATTTAATATAAACGGGATCATATAACATGTGGCCTTTGGTATCTCGCTGCTTTCTCTTGGCATAATGTTTTCAAGGTTAGTCCATGTTGTGGTATGTATTAATACTTTATTCCTTTTTATGGCTAAATACTTCATTGTATGGAACACACCACGTTTTGTTTATCCATTCATCTGTTCCTAGGTATTTAAGTTATTTCCACTTTTTGACTGTTAGGAATAATGCTCCTTTGAACGTTGGTGTACAAGTTTTTGTGTGGATACACATTTTCATTTCTCTTATGTGTATCTAGGTGTGTGTCATAGACAGTTGGAGCTACCAGAAGAAATTACCATGGTCTAGGTGGCTTATAAACAAGAGAAATTTATTTTTCACAGCTCTGGTAGCTGTAAGGCCAAGATCAAGGTGCCAGCCTGGTTGGGTTCCGGTTAGGGTCCTCTTCCTTATTGCAGGCTGCTGACCTCTCATTTTGTCCTTACATTACTGAAAAAGAGATAGAGCTCTCTAGGTCTCTTTTATAAGGCATTATTCTCATTTATGAGGGTTCCAACCTCATGACTTAATTACCTCTCAAAGTCAACACCTCCTAATACCATCTCACTGGGGTTAAGACTTCAACTTAAGAATTTTAGAGGGACATAAACATTCAGTTCATAACAGAATGGAATGGCTGGGTCATATGCTAACATTGTTTAACTTCTTGAAGAATTCTCAGATTGTTTGCACCATTTTATATTCCCACCAGCAATGTTCATACAATTCTCTACATCCTGGACAATGCTTGCTACTTTCAATCCTTTTGATTATAGGCACCAAGATAGCTCATTATATATATGCAAATGTTCCAGAATTCAAAAAGCTCTGAAATCTAAAACGTGAAACATAAAATCCAAGCCTTTTGGATAAGGAATACTTATAATCTGCAAATATTTTCTTCCATTCTGTTGTGTGTGTTATCCATTCTTTATAACAATCCTTATAAAGGATATCATTATCACCATTTTATGATAAGGGAGCTGAGGCTGTAAGGCAGTGAATGGTTTTGTCCAAGATCACATATGTCTACTAACTGTGAAGATGGTGCTAGAACTTAGGAAAAGATTAGCCAAAGCTTTTTTAGTTTAGTGGCAGAAACCCAATTCAGACCAGCTTGTGCTAAAAAAGAATTATAGTCACTCACATAACTGGTAAGTCCAAGGATTGAACTAGCATTCGGTGTTGGATAGATTATGTGGATCCAGGGGTTCAAATGATGTCACCAGGACTCTCTTCCCCTCCCCATCTCTTGTCATCTTTTGGATATGATCATTCTTAGGGAGTTCTCTTGTGTGGCAGAAATGGTCACATCTAAAGGCCTACCAAGTTTTTCAGGGTAGACCTTGTAGAGAAAAGGCATAGTCCTCTTTACCCTAGTAGCATCTATATCCATACTCCATGAAGGATTCTGATGACATTTTTAAAGTTGAATATTAATTCCTATCCCAGTACCCATCAGTGCTCTTTTCAGAAGTCTTGAGTACTCTGCACAGCTTGGGTCCAGCCCTTTTGTTGGGAAGGAAGAGACATATGATTGACAGTCTTGGGAGAATCAGATGGAGCCAGGGAGGGATAGTCCCTAAAAGAAGGGGACATAGGGCAGACAGAAAATGTAGTCTATGTCCTGAAGATCTTTCTGAACTGCTGATAATTTCAAGATGCTAAAATTAGCTGGAGTAAATGATGATCAATTCCTAAACCCATATATTGAGGGGGAAGTTAGTTTATTCACAGAAAACCCCAAAAGATATTAAAGATAATCTCCAGAGCTAATCGACAGTAAGTTCTTTGCTGTCTGTGTAACCACAGTAATTTTATAAATTAATTTGCATAATATCTTTAAACCTCTAAGGCCAAAGCAAAAAGACTATGTTTTCCAAAGCAGAAACAAAAAATAAAAGGGAACAGAAACAAGATGCATCTGTCAGAAGGTTTGCTAGCAATTGTAGAGCTTTTTGTTTTTTTTCATTAGAGCCCCTAGTGTGATTTGTAATGTTCACATTTGAAAAAAGATGTTAACCAAATAGCATATGCAGAGAAGAAAACTCTGCCGTAGGTGGGCAATTTTCCTTTTTCAAATGGAGCAATGCCCTACATTTGACATAATTGTGGAAAAATCCTGTTATGATCCAGCTCATTGTTACACAGGTTCAACTACATTGCAGGTGAAATCGCGTTTTTGAAAAGCAGTCATGGTATACTATGATAGATTCATATAATATAGTATATGGCTAACAGGGAACCCCCAACCCAGACTGAAGACCTCCAGACAGTCTTATCATTAGCTCTTGAAGCAGAGCTGGGCACCTCTTGGTATTTGATGTTTCATTGTCACACTGATGTTGAAAAAGGAGGTATAGGTTGTTATTGCCCAAGGGACCCCTGAGAGCTTCTGTCCCAGGCAGCTGGTTTTAACCACAAGGAAAATGAGGCCAAGGGAGGTAAAATGATTTGGTTGAGGAAAAGGAGCCAACTTCCCTGGTATTCTGTGTCACAAACATCTTGGTGCTAAAGTCACAAATAGCTACCATTTATCAACATTTTCTTTTGGAGTAGTATTTCAGAGGATCAGCTGCTTCGAAAAGTGCTCATAAAAATAGGTCTCACTGGGCTTTGGGCAAACCAGAGAGATCTATATCAAATTACCTTTCCTCATACTTTACATTCATCAGCCACATTTCTAAAATATACATTTATTTTCTATTGTAAATCTTAGAACATTTTATGATTTGTACTGAAAACCGTCTGCAGGTGAACTTCCAGATGACAGAAGCTATCTCTTCTGTAGTTTTTGGCCCCTGAAGAGTCTAGCATGGCACCCATTTAGTAATTCAAGTTTATTGATCACTTACTATATATAGTCACCATGCTAAACACTTTGCATTTATTATTTCATTTAAATTTTACAACAATCACAGGAGAGAGGCCTTATCATCATCTTCCTTTTAAAGGAACAGGAGCCGAAATTAAGTAACTTGCTTAAGGCAACAAACCCTATTAAGAGACAGAACTGGGATTGAAACCCAGGTAATCTGAATCCAGATCCCACACACTTAACCACTAAAAAGGTTAGAGCTGTTTAATAACTGTTTGTAGACTAAAACTGAATTGACTGGTTCCAGCCTAATACCTCTGCACCCACTGTCCTCAGGGATTCAGAAGGCATTGATCTCATCTCTGAAAATGACCAAGGGGCAGAGATCTGTATCAGTTAGGAATGTAAAGTGGACTGGCAAAGGAGATATCTGACCTGCATTCTCCATGTGCTAGAGGGCTGTCCTGTGTTGGGGCAAGGGGTAGGTTGGACAACTGACTCCTGGTGTTAAGACATCCCATCTTTTATACAGTATCCCTCTTAAGGTAGGATGGGGCGGGGGAGGGAGGATTTAGACTTTATTGGCTTTGGAAAACAGGAAAGAAAAGGGTGTGACTGAAGAAGGGAGAAGAAACTGGAGAAGAGAGAATGAAATCAGGAGGTAAGAGCTGTAGGGCACAGTCTTCTTGCTCAAAATCAGTGTCAGTTACGTGATGGTGTGCCCAATTTTATACTGTGACAGTTTTTAAACAGTAGACAAATGTCAGTTGACATTCCTAGATACTGTGATGCAAAGACCCACACAATCTATTGTCAGATGGGAGTTTCTGAAGGTCTTTAATCCTGTTCCTGAAATGAGGGAAAGGTGGAGAAATAGCCCCTCTCCCAGGGACTGGAGTTCCTGGCATTTGTCCCTAGTTCCCACAGAGAACACTGGGAAAATCACCTAACCACTTGGTAATCAGTTTTCTCATCTGACAATGAAAGGCTTAGATAAAGCACATTATTCTTAAAATTGTCTTTCTGGCAGGATTGCTCTCTCCAGTTCTCTTCTCCCAATCCCTCTTGCATCCCTGTCCTGTAAGCATTTGCTCATTCATTCACTTATTTATTCTCCCTCCATCTGTTCGATAAGTATCTCTTAAGCACTTAGTGCTCTAGGACTGTAATAGTGGATAGAAAACCCTCCTAGTTTCAAGGGGCTCTCAGTTCGGTGGAAGAAATATAAAATGTTTGGAAAATGGTGTCCTAGAAAATGGTACCATGGAAAAGGCCCATAAAAGAGGTTCATTCTCAGTCTTGACATAGCACACAAGTGGGCATGATTAAGTGTGATCAACCAAACTTAAATTTGTCAAAGAAAAAGAGAAACTTGGATGTTCTGTAATTTTTTCCTCATTTTTTAAAGTGTCTGTTTCTTTCAGGAATAAAGTAAGATGTAAAATCGCTCATTCTTATAGATTGCAAGTTTTTAGGAATCCCATAAAATACCACAATTTTTCTTCACTGGAGGTTGTTTTACTTATATTAGAACTGATGTATTTCATAAAAAGGAGCCAGTTCAATTCAAAACATTTATAGGGGACAGACAGGGACCTACACTGGGGGGAAGAAAAAGCCTGCAGGCTTTGGGTTCCGACTGACTCTTTCTCCAGTTATTAATTGTTGACCTTGAGCTGACTGTACATATCTGCTTTTTCTCAGCAGAAAACAAGCTACCTCACTAGGTTACTAGGAAGATTTCAGTAGATGGTGCTTGTAAAATGTCAAGCCTGGGGCTCCAGGAATATTCTGTCCTTCCTTTAGTTCCCAGGGGATGTAGGTGATACAAAGATGCATAGGAAATAGTCCCCAAATGCCCTCAGGGATTGACAATCTGGGAACTCCTTAGTGCAGGAAACAGTAGGAAGATAAAAGTTCTGAGCCAAACCCTGCCTCTAACACAGCTATTTGTTGGCAGAGGAGTTCTCAGTTTCTCCCCACAAACTGTGCTAGTATCCTCCAGTTGCTTAAGGCAGAGTGAGAGAGGCCAGTTTGCAAACTTCCTTGTGAAGATTAATTCCAACTGGAGGAATGGGGCAAGAACATTGTCCCCAAACCAGTCAAGCTTGCATTTGAGAATGAGCTCTCCAGGAGGAAAAAAGATAACACATAGACTCCAACAGAAAAATTGCCCTGAGGCTGTGGACCATTCATTGTCTTGGATGAGCCAGCACAGCACTGTGGCTAATCACATGGGCTGTGAAATCACACTGCTTGGTCCTGCTCCACTACTTGCCAAGGTGACCTCTGACCCCTGTGTTTAAAATACAGATAATACAGTACCTGCTTATACTGCTGCTGTGAGCGTCAAGTAAGGTTGTGCCTGCAATGACAGTGACTCAGGCGCAGTTGTTAGCTGATAAGTTTCTTTTACAGGACTGGGCAGGGATACATTCCTGGGTTCATTCAGTTGATATTTACATTGCACGTCTGGGTTCCCATCATCCTGCCTGACTCTTCCTCCTGCTCCATCAGAAGGAACAGCCAGGCAACAGGGAGGTAGAATAGAAAGTTTTTTGGTCTCCAAACCATGTTCTTTTCCTCTTTACTTACTGAGAACACTCTAGTGGTTTTGCTTGGAATATTTAAATTAGATTAAGTACATTTGGGACTAGAAATGACTTTTTTCTTTATTACATGAAATTGCATGAGTGTACTTAGGGAGCACTCATACAAAGAACATGAAAAACTCAATCTTTAGTTTATGTGGAATATGGCAACATGAGCCAAACAGTATAACACTGGAATCAAATACATTCCTTCCTCCTCTCGCCCCAGCATCAGTTTCCTTCTGTTTCATTAAATGGTAGAAAACCAATTCATAAGGTATCAGGTGAAATAGGAAATTAGGATACTTTCTTTGGTCACCTAGGCTGGGAAAAATATTTTATCTAACAAAGTAGCATTACATGGAGTACAGTAAAGAGAACAATTTTGCAAGCAGTGGAAAAGTCTGCCAGGCTCAGCGACATTAACTTACAGTGAGATTTTAATATGTTTCAGTTTTCATGATTGTAATATTTACATCTCCGGCTGCTGTGTGAATGAGTTCAGACACTGTGTATATAACAAGCACAACAGTGGCTAGCACAGGATAGGAATGCAGAAGGGAGTATCCCAGACCCCAGGATCCTCAGGTATCTCTCTGGTAAATGTGGGATTATTATATTTACTTTTTAAAGTTCTACGAGGTTTGAAGAAGGGTGAATTCTATACTTAGCAAAGTGTCTACACAGCAGTTCTTGGGGAATATTTTGCTTTTGCAAAAATATCAGAGTTTAAATGTGCAGATTAGGTTTTCAAAGTTCCCATAATAATTATCTGAAAAATACTGTCTACTTAGGATGACTCAGGTTCTGCTACTTAGTACTTTATATGCTGCGCTCATTGAATTCTCAAGACACTGAGATAGGTACTGTCATTGCCCCCTTTTATAGATGTGAAAACTGAGGCTCAGAATTACTTTAACGAGGGGTAATAGTTGCTATGTGCAGTCTTAGGCAGAGCTATGAGCCTAAGTCTTTCTCCTTTGAGAATTATCTCCTAACTCATGCTCCCGTCCTATCTTCTCAAAGTTGCTTTACTTAGAATATCCTTCTTTACAGGAACTGTATTTGTGAGACTGGGGCTTTTATGGTATCAACTCACTTCTGATACTGATTGGTATTTATCTTTTTTGAGACTATACATTATTTATTTACTTCCAAAATCCAAAACCATCACTACTGGATCTGACTTCACAAAAGATACTTAAGAGAATAAGCGTGGCCTCTAAAGACTGTTCCCAAATCTGAGATCCCAGACTTTGGGAATTAAGGTGTAGCCCCCCACCTTTTCTTTCCTCCACCAAGTGACTAATTTAATGATGAGTTGTGGAATAAAAAGAGGTGTACTGATAGTCATTTTTGACATAAAAGGGAGTTCAAGGGGAATTCACATTGGTTGATTATTCACTGTGCATCAACCTCCGTATTCCCATCTTCTCATTTCATTTCGTGTAACAACCTGAAACAATTTTATTAGAGAAAACAAGGCAAATAAGTGACAGTAGAGATTCAACTATAGGTCCATGTAACAAAAGCACATTCTCTTCCTGCCCTACCCTACTGTGACCGTGGATCAGAGCATTGGGAGTTTTCTTGGTTTCTTGGGCACAGAGAGCATTCCTGACTTCCCAGCCCAACTCACCCTCCCCTGACTTGTCAGTCATCTTGCAAATGCATCCCCTTGCTTATAAGACAGATGGGCAAGAGTGAGGTCTACAACTGGAAATGTAACTCAGACCTAATTCCCTGATGACAGTGGTGTCAGTAGTGTCATCACTGTCCAGAAGAATAAGCCACCACTATTCTCACTGCCTATTTTCAAGGAGACAAAGCACATCCTCCCCCAGGACCACTGCCCTACCCCCATAACAGTGCAGTGCTTAGAGTAAGAAACAGGCATACAGGATACTGAACAGTCTCTATGCTGACTACAACAAAGATGGTGCCTGCTTTATATAAAGCTAGGTGTGTACACAAGTTTAAATATATGTGTGTGTATGATTTTCCAAGCTCTGAAGACAGTATGTATTTCTCAGCAGCTTCATGCAAAGAAATCCAGCGTTTAAGTTCTGTCCCTGTCAGTCTCTGTTTGCTTTCAGATATCCAGGAATGGGTTTCAGAGCATTTGAGAAAATGAGAGGTACAGATGGTTTTCACTGAGGCATGGTTTCAAATTTAAAGAGGATTATGGTCCATGAACCCCAGAAATGGTGGGTAAAGGTGTGAACCTTTGAAATTCTAATTACAAGCCAGTCTGAGGAGGTATATACTTACCAGAGCACAATATCTCATTGTTAGCTTATTTCTTTCTTGGCCGAAGGAGACGAGGGAGGAGCAGATACATAACATAATCTTCAAATGAAACTGAAACAGCAATTGATGGCAGCAGTTTGGATTCTGGTGAATTCAGTGAAGACAGAAGTCCCCAGCTGTCTACCATTGCAGTTAGCTTAACTTGTTATAATAATCTTTATTCTTTGCATCTGCAGAACTGAGTCTCCACACAAATCTGCTGGGAGGGATCTGCGGTCATTTTGACACATCCACCCCTGTATTTTACAAAGGATGACACTAAGGCCCAAGATGACAACAGCATCAGTAAATGGGAGAGAAAGCTCTCATTTCAAGCCCAGCTCTCAATTCAAAGGCCTTTTGGAATTGAGGCAGTTATACACCAACTCTAGGATTTTAATAACAGGTCATATTTATTGAACTTTTACTATATGCAAGATAGAGACAGTGGAAGGAGTTACCAGCCCAGCGGAGGTGACAGTTGCTAAATGATAATTTGGAATAGAGGGAAGACTAGGATAAATGCAAAATTCTATGTCTGAATTTATTTGTGGCCTAGAGACAGGAAGGGCTTCTTGGAGTGAAGTCTAAGCACAAGGTGTTAATGTTCTCAGTGCTCTATTGGGCAGCATGGGGTTACTGGCTCAGAGAGCTTAATTAGCCCAAGTTAGTAGGGCCCACATTTGCTCCAAGTCTCAGACTTTCCAGGCACAGGGTGATTTTTTTAGTATGTGGGGGGTTTTCTCCTGGGTGGGTGGCTCATACTTCAGAAGACCATGTTCTGTCAGCCACGACACATGACTAAGTCACCTCCAGGTACAGATCTTCAGCTACCTCCACTTAGCCTTCTTCTATGAACTTCAAACTTACGGGTCCTAAACCAAGCGTTTAAAGTGCTTAATGAGGAGAAAGTGGGTGCCTATTTATACACTAATTATTTTTTTTTTTTTAAATGTTTCTTGAAGGTGATTTCTCAACACTTCACTTTGCCAGGAAAGAGTACTTTTTCCTGAGTGTCCCCTTATAAGATTTCCCTTCAGTGAGTGGGAACATTTTGCCAGCCCTGAAGCATGGACTCTTTGAGGCCATTGATGAGGATCTCACTGGAGGCCCAAGTTCAGGACCGCCAATACAGGGAGATAAACATCTCACACTTTCATAATGGCTTTCCTGTGTGCACAAAGCACTTTCTCCTCTGTTATCATTTAACTCAATACCACAGCTTCTTTTGCCTTCATGAGGGCCCCAGATCCCATAGCCAACAGGATATGTGTGGCTCACCTCTCTCCTTTTCTCAGCATGTGAACTTTTCAGAAAGGCCTTTCTAAATATTTATAGGGTAGCAAAGCTAATACTTTCTATTTGCTCCACTTTATATATTTGTTAGTTGTGTTTCCCTGCTAGTTCCATGAGAGGCACATAGTAGGCCCTTAGTAACCATTTGTTGACAGTTAATGAGGTGATACATTTTCATTTAGACAGCCACTCAACTTCTTGGGCCCTTCTAAGACAAGATTCCTGCCTGGGGTCACTCCCATGAGTCAGGGGGTAAGTAAGGACCAGGGGACAGACATAACAATATAGGAGGAAAGGAGCTCAAGCCAGGGGAGGGCCACAGGGCCAGGCTTCCCCTCTAAAGGAGACCAGCTACCAGGCAGCTATCCAAGGCTCTTCTAGGTTGAATCACAGGGATCAGTCCAGCGGTACTTCCTAACGGCCTTTTTTTTTTTTTAATTTTATCCTCGATCAATGGTGAGAAATTAAATGAATTCTATAGATTAAATAGATTTAGTTTAAAATAGCCATCTGCTGAGGCCGAGGAATGAGCTATCTGTTGGTATTTTTTCCAGTGAAATGTGGCACCCGCTTTGCGTTTGACATTTGCAACTCCGTGCCTTTCACACTCCCCGACCCTGCCTTCCTCCAGGTTAAAAAAAAAAAAGTGCAAAGGAATGATTACCAAACTATAACAACAATAACAAAACGCTTCATTTGTCTTCACTCTGCATTTTAGCGACCTAAGCACACCGCACAAAACTAGCTTCCAGCGGCGAAGAGCGCTCAGCCAAAGGGAGTGAGCCGGGCAGGCGAGGAGGGCGGGAGCCGGCGAGCGGGCAGCTGCAAGCTGGGCGGCCCTGGAGGCCGCCCCTGAGCCCGCGCCTCCTTCGCTCGGTCCTCGGCCCTCGCAGCGGGAGGCGGCTCTCGCTTCCTGCACCCACACGGGACTAAAAAAGACACGCACAACTTTTTTTTTTTGGTCCCCCTTCTTGCAAAACGCTGGTGTGAGGAGCTCGCTGAAGTAGACGCGCTGGGGGCGGCCCAGGAGTGCGGGCTTCGGCGGCGCGCGTCGGCTGCAGGCCCCGGAGGCGG
>NW_003852399.1:1085911-1134305 GCF_000181295.1 Otolemur garnettii
CTTCCTTGTTTGTCCCCGTGACTGGAGCGGGAGCGCCGCCCGCCTGCCTGCCCGCTGGAGTGTGTGCTCAGTCTGTCGGGCCCTCGCCGCCGCCTGTCAGAGAGCGTCTGAGGAGGCAGCGCTGGCCGCCCGGAGCTGCCCGGCCAAGTCCAGACCCCGACCCCGCACCGCAGCTGCGTCCCCTCCCCCGCCGCCGAGGAGCCGCGGTCGCCGCAGCCGGCATGAGCAGAGGGAGGCGGGTCCCCGAGAGCCCCCTGCCTCGCGCGCGGCTCGGAGTTTGAAGGGCCCCGCGCCGAGCGCCGCCACCGTCCGCCTCTGCCCGCCCTTCCTCCAGCCGCCGCCGGGGACAGGAGCCGCGCGCCAGGCCAGGCGGCGGGTGGCGGGCTGCGCGCGGGGCGTTCATGAGCCGCCGGGCGGCCCGTGGCCCCGGGAGCCTGCGCCGTGACTCACCCCCCGCCCTCGCTTGTGTCTCGCCCCCCCCGGCAGGATGCCGGACCAGATCTCCGTCTCCGAGTTCATCGCCGAGACCACCGAGGACTACAACTCGCCCACCACGTCCAGCTTTACCACGCGGCTGCACAACTGCAGGAACACAGTCACGCTGCTGGAGGAGGTAGGTCGGGGCCGGGGACGCTCGCTATCTGCGCTCGCAGCCGCTGCCTCGCGGTTGGATTGTCTTGCTTTCTGATCTGGGGAAGAAGGGGACGTTGGGGGCAAGGGGAGCCACACCCCCTCTGGCAGCCCCACGCTCCCAGGTGAATGGGACTTCAGACGTGCAGCCCCCTTTCTCATTTGCCTGCCCTTCCCGGGGTCTGGCGGGTTTAAAGGCCAGGGAGAAGACTGGGTGAGGTCTGGGCAGTCTGAGGAAGACCTCTTCTGCCTATGTTGCAGCGTTCGGCTCTTCCACATCTCTGTGACCCCCTCTTAGCCCGTAAAGTAGGTGGCGACAGGCCACTGAGGGCACGGAGGCGAGGAGAGCGGCCAAGGTCACCAGTAAGGGACTGGGAGATGGGCAGCGAAGGCACCTCTGCACGGCCTGGCTGGGCCAGGCAGGGTTGGCTGCGGAGGCAGGGGCCGGTGGAAAAATCCCAAAAGAACATGAGAGAACTCAGGCCGGGACTATCTCAACCCCGGAACTCCTCCCGGTGTAAAGCCCAAGTGGAAAGAGATCTGTGCAGATAGGTCCCGCCGGCTCATTTCGCCCTAGGGATTTATTAGGGCTCTGGCTGCTGCGCTGGCAGGACCTGCCCGCAGGACCTGCCCGCAGGGCACTCAGACTGTGAAGGAAGATCTGAGGTCAGTGCAGCCTGCCTGAGAGGACTAGAGACGGAGAGGAGAGGCCTGAGGCTGCAGTGAAACAGCTCCTCTTATCTGGTACCTCCAGGAAAGCGTTGGGGTGTTCGCGGGCAGGGCCAAGGGCAGAGCAATTTCCTTTAAAAATTTTAAGGGAATTGATAGAGTGGGATAAGTAAGGAAGAACCTGAAAGCCCAGGGACTGCAGAAGCCTCTGGAGCCCCAGTAAAAATAGGGTATTTGCTCAGGAACTCAGCACCATCTGTAAGTGTCATAAAGCATCATGCTAATCATCAAAAGCTATTTCAGCTGAGAAAGGCAGCTTTGAGTGGAAGTTAGGGGGATGATTTCCCCAAAGTGGATAACCTTGGGGTTGGTTTACTTAAGATTTGAGGAACTTTTCTGATTGAAGCCCACCAAGACCAGCCTTCTGTAATTTGGGGAGCTTGGGTTTCTGTGGGCAATCTGCTCTTGAAATGGACTTTGATACACATAGACAGGGGTCCTAAATTTTTAGAGGAGGGGGGAACTTCTGTTAGTGCCAGCTCCCATCTGTTTACCTGCCTGGTGCTTTGAATTGGCCTGAATGTTTCATTCTAGTTGGGGTTGTGCCTAGAGTTCTCTCTGGAGTCAGTAGTGGGTGATAGAAGTGAATTTTGAAGTGGATGGAGAAAGACCACCTAACTAGGTTTGTTTGAAAGCTAGAGGTAAATGGATTTGGGGGGAGGATTGTGAACTGTGAGTTTGTTGCACTAGCCCTACCAGCAGGAGTTGCCAAGCATTCAACCCTATGATCAGTCTGTCATCCTTACTTAATAGTTATATATACTGGAACATGCTGATATAGGAGCATTTTGCATACTTTTCCTGAACTAATTGTATATGCTTCTAAAAGATAAAAGATTGATTAGACTGAGCGGTTATTTTCTTTGCAGATAAGTTCTTCATTGCCTGTTAATAGAGCTGTCCCCTCTCTTTCTGCACATTCAGATAGTGTTATTGTATTCTGTTTCTGCAGGGTGTGATAAGGGTAAGTATTTGGTGATGCTGTTTATAGGGGTATATTTCGTGGATTGGGTTAATGGTAAATCGCATGAAGGTGCTGTTGATTATAGTTCAAGATAACTAAATCTGAAAACAAATACAAAAGATAGATTTGGGGGGGAGGGGCATGAAGAATACTGTTTTGCAAGGTTAGGTAGAAAAATAGATTGAGCCAGAGTGCAAATATGGTCACCTATGGACTTGACAAGGAATTGGAACCAAGCTGTAAGTTCAAGTGTCATATGAGAGTACACTGATAATACTCATCTTCCCGAAAATGTAACAGTAACTATTTCATTCAAGATAGCACAGTAATTTGTAATTCTTTGTCTGAACTTGAGTACAGTATTGGTCAAGAAATCATTGTCCTCAGGCTGTATCTTTTTAAATTCTTGAATCATATGAGGTTGGACTCGGGATAGGACCTTTTGCATGAATGTTAAATATATGCTCTAGTTTTTTAACTGATGAATAACCACTACAGTCGAATTATTTTTTTCCTTCAGTTTACATATATAGAAGTGGTACATTATTATAGGTATCTTAAGTTGGATCATAATTCAATTCTTAAAAAATGTGAAGCTTATGGTTAACCTTCCCCCTCCCTGAAATGTAAGGAAAAATTTGGGGACATACCACAAAATCTTTTGGCATATGCTTTACAAGTGAGATATTTGGAAACTTTAAGAATGTGGCTTGTGTTATTTTGTAGTTATTCTTAGGAAGAGAACTTTTGGGTACTTTTTTGGTGATGTGAAAACTGAAATAGGAATTAGTTTGGGTAACTTGGAATTTTCTCTTTCTTAAAAAAGAAAATATTCTTAGTTCTTGTAATTAAGTACCATCCTGTTTATGACCTTTTCTGCCCTTTGGATTGCTAATTAATAGCATACACTGAGTTCAGCTAAAAAGCTGAGAGATGGCCAAGCTTCAGCCCCAAATTAACCTACACTCTCCCCTTTGCTATGTGTCCTTGGAGAAAAGTGTGCTGTGTTGTGAAGATGTTGATGCTTTTGTATAATCTCTTTGTGATAAGAACTCTAGGAAATGGATTAAAAGTATATGTTAAGAAGAGGGGAAGAGTTTACTTCTGGGCTTCATCTTGGGGTGCAAAGTGTTGGTTGCATGTGGCCATAGGAGTTGGGGTTTGGCTGGCACACAATGTGATATTGCCTTGGGGGGAGCAGGAATAGATCAATTGGTATTCTGCCAAGGTTTCATCTTGATGTGTGGTTTTTTTTTGGTTGCAGTTTGGCCGGGGCCGGGTTTGAACCCACCACCCTTGGTATATGGGGCTGGTGCCCTACTCACTGAGCCACAGGCGCCGCCCCATCCTGATGTGTGTTTTCCAAGCAAAAACCCAGTGTTTTGCTTATTCAGCAACCAAAGCACAGTGATGTGTGCCATTTTACTTGTGACCCTTTGGAAATTATGAGTAAGTAACTGGGAGAAAGCTGAGTTTTCCTGACATGGGATTAGGCAGGCATTTTAAGACCACTGTGAGGAAGACAGTGGAAGTAACCCTCTGCTACAAGGCTTAGAGTGGCAATACTTAGTGCCTTTTAAAAGAGAGAGAGTCCATCATGATAAATGCTTGGTTATTTAATATGGGGTCAGCACTTTATTTTGATGATGATAGAGGAGGCATGTTTTGCCCATTTATTGAGCAGCTGCTCTGTGACAGGCCTATTATGGGCAAGAGGCATGCATTATTACATTAAACCTCACATGAGATCTGCAAAGGAGGGCTAATTATTATCTCTATTTTACAGAGAAGAAAACTGAGGCCCTGAGAGATAAAGTGGCTTGTATTAAAGTTAAGTAGCTAGTAAAGAAAATGGAGTTTGGAAATCCTTCAAACAGACATAAAACAGACATTCTGAATGTCTGCAAAGACTTACTTCAGTGGCTTCCTAGTGAACATGCTTCACTTTTGTTGCACCTTTTAATTCTGGTCTCATGAATCAGGTGCCTAAGTTCCTCAGAGGCTTAGTGTTTTCTTCATGCCCACACTTCAGGGGGAGTTCTTAATAGCACTTACTTAAATACTCTACTCTTCCCCCCACCCCCATGTGTTCAAAGATTTAGATTGGGGTTTTCAGATTTAAATGTGGGGACTTCATTGAATGTAATCTGTAAACAACATTTACTCTTTGGGGAAGCATCTGCCGTGTATAAGTCATTTTGCCAATTCCTTTTGAGGTATCAGGGTTATTGTCTGGATTGTAGTATGGGGAAGCTAATGGCCTTTCAGAAAGAAAGAAAGCTAATCTTAACAAGGTAGAAATGGGAAGGGTCAGTTCATAGGTGGGGAAAATAGTACAGAACATTCATCCTAGGAATACAAGCTAAATCTCTCAGATTGCCATCCAATCCGTATACCAGTTGTTAAATGACTCCTATGTGTCCGGCAGTGTGAAGGCCCAGGGATACAAAGATGAAAAACTCCACACCCAAGAACTACAATGTAAAGATTTTTTTTTAAGGGAACTGGCAATCAAGTGTGGGTCAGGCATTAGAGGCTTGTCTTAAGGTATTCAGATGGTGTTCAGTCTTTTCTGAAGATACAGAAACATTTGACTGCATGAAGAAATAACTGAAGATATGGAATGAAGTAGTAACAGTTTGTAACAGTAACAAGTATCAGTGTTCCTACTGTGTGCAAGCCTTACACATACATACTATTTAATCACCTCTGTGCCTTTGGGTAAGAACAAGTACATGCTATTAACGCCTACCTTCACCCTACCATTATCATTGGCCCCATTTTACAAGGGAGGAAATTGAGGATTACAGCAGCTAAGTATTTTGCCCAGGGTTGTATAACCAGTAACTAGTGAGCTTGGGATCAATCCTGTTTCTGTAGAGTCCTGATGCATGCCAGTCAGATGGCATCTGTATGTATTCCTTCAATCTCCATGTAAATGTTAACTTTTACCCTCGTGCTTTTGGTCATCAGTCTTTAATATAAATACTGTTAAATCGTCAAGCGTTCTCTGGAATCTTAAACATATGAATTCTGTGGCCAGGGCTTGAGGTTGGATCTTGTTTATCTACTCCCACTATTCTAGAATGCAAATTCATTGCCTCTTTTAAATTTTGAAAGCCTTTTAAAAGGCGCTACTTTATATAGCAAATGCCCATTCAGATGCCCATTAGTTATTCTAAAGAGTTTATAGTCTTTTAAAAAAAAACCCTTCTCAACAGGGATTTCGATAAAGCAAGGTTTTATCCCTTTGCCTAAGGATGTGTATTATCTTGGAGATAATACAACAAAGGCAAACAAATCTGCCAGTGGTCCCTCTAGCCCAGACAGAATTCAGGCTCATTGGCCCACATCTTTGACCCAGTCTGGAGGTACCTAGGGTGAGTTTCCTCTGGGTGAAACATGCAAAGGTCACTGAATACATTTGCCTACAGAATCAAAGGAGGAGGAGACTTTATGTGCCAGAATTCATGCTCTTATGCTCTTTTTTTTTTTCTTTTATCTTTTTTGAGACAGTCACACTCTCATCCTGGGTAGAGTGCCATGGCATCATATAGCTCACAGCAACCTCAAACTCCTGGGGTCAAGCAGTCCTCTTGCCTCAGCCTCCCAAGTAATTGGGACTACAGATGGGGCCACAACACCTGGCTAGTTTTTCTATTTTTAGGACAGACAGGTCTTACTCTACTTGATCTACCCTCCTAGGCCTCGTAGACTGCTGGGATTATAAGTGTGTATCACCATGCCTGGCCTTGTGCTCTTTCTTAAACAAGGAACAAACTCATTATCCATATGGTCCATGCTAGTGCTTTTGCCCTTTATATATATATCTTCCGGGTTTAAAAAACATTTTTTACCTCTATCATGTAAACATCCATTCTGGAAGCATTCTTATTATTTTTCTTTTACATAAGAATAAATGCTTGGGGAGGTCAAATGACTTGTCTAGTGTCACATGGAAGTAAAGAGTAGGTAAGCTTGGACTCTGATTCTAGAACCTCTGAATTGAAAGCTCTTTCTGTTTCTTTTGTATTTCATTCTTCCATGCTTCGTGTCTAGTATTTTTTTTGAATCACAGAGCCCAAGGAAAAGATGTCTATTGATTATTTTTCTAATCTCTACTTGATATAGAGTTTGGAGGAAGGAGGAAAAATGAAAAGACAACTGCTTTTTTCTGTTCTGAGACTTCTTGTTGGATCTCTCTTTAAAGTCTCTGCCTTTTGTGGTCTGCCTTTTGTGCTGATAGTGCTGCCAGCAGTCCTACCTGGATCGTGCAGATGTGAAAATGGCTCTGTAGCTTCCATCTTCACCCTGGGGTTGATAACCAACCTGTCTTTGCCTGTGAGCTGCCCACAGCCCTGACTGAAGATCCACTACTCTGAGTCTGAGTTATTTATTAGATTACAGGGCTGGCTGCCTGGCGGCTTTCCAACTCTTTCTGGCTGTACATAGCCCTGCCTTTTTGCTGGTGCTAGTTACTCAGGTAATCACTAAATACCCAAGGTGAAGGGACCTTGAAGGCCATCAGGTCTAGGTCTTTCCAGTCTGGGAGCCTGATCTCTGAGAGACCCATGGAAGCTGTAAAGGGGGCTTAATCCTGGCTTGCAGTGTTGTAGAAAGATTAATAGAAAGCATCTCCAATAAAGTGGTTTGTGTAACTTTGACACCAAATGTGTTTGGTTTTGGCTGAAGTACATCAGCTCTGTACCCTAGCACTGATTATTTCTGTGGATCTGATGCTTGGATTGTCAGTTATGTAGTGCAGAAGCAAAGTCTTACCTTGTTCTTGTCTTTGGTTTAAAAGAGCCTTTAAGCTTTCTCCATGGGAGAATGAGTCCCCACACAGATCTGTTTCAGTCCTTTTGCTTTCTGATGTGAAGATTCAGACCCAAGGACGGGAAGGAAGCCATGTAAGGATTGAGGGCTCCTGACTTCCGATCCTGAGCTCTTTACATTTTGCTCTCTGTTAGGGCTGTGGGGGTTGGTTGTATGCAGTGAGGGTACGGGAGTCTTCTCCAGTATCACTTCCTGGAACTTGCTTCTAGAGAGGAAGAACAGAAAGGACACCTGAAGTGAGGAATCCAACTTGCTAGCCCAGTCTGCTGGTGTCTTGGTCTCACAACGCATGCTTTGCAAGGATAGAATAGTTCTAGAACCTTTCATCAGAAGCCATTTGTGGTGTTGGATGGTCACACACTAACCAGACCTTTGCCTTCATTTTCCGTGGGTCCAGGGAGCCACAGAGAGATGGTTTCCATTTATGTAACCTAGTAATTTGGGGACTAAAACCAGATCTTGGCCTCATCCATTCCCATGTGTATTTAAACATGAGTAAGTGATGGGGCTGGAGTTCACTTTATATCTAAGCCTCTGTTTCTTGCTGTGATGAATAAATGGCGTTATCTGAGTACTAAAGGAGATAATGCATGCAAGGCACTCAGGTGACTTCATATGTTGGGGAAGTGTGGCCCTGTGCATGTCAAGGTCTGACTGATCAGATTAGTCAGCCCTCCTGTGGGGCAGAGAGGAAGGAGGTGAGTAAGAGGCCAGAGCCTTCCTTGATGTGGATAAGGTGGGGCAGGAGTTCTCTGCTTTGGACCAATGGTGATGTTTGGGCTGAGAAGGGCACCGTTGACTAGGTTAATTCTAGACCTAATTATTTCTAGTGTGTATTGGATAAGTCAGTGAACTTGGTCTTGGTTTCCACATGCGGGTAGTATTTACCTCTTAGCAAATCAGTACATTTAAAGGGCTTACAGTAGTTGCCTGGCATAGTAAATACTCTATGAATGATTGCTTTTATTATCCTCATTACTGTTGGCCTATATTATTGTCACATTAAACCATTAAATGTGTAATGGAAGAGGTGGGCCTTGGTAGACTCATTTTGGAAGGGTGGGTGATAAGGTCAGGTGACAGAGATGTCAGGTGTGTGTACTTAAAGGATCTAGATGAGGAGGTAGAGCTTGGAATAAAAGGACTAGGTCAGCACTAAACCCTCTGACCATTGTGGGTCACAGTCACAGCCAGTTTGATCTGAAATAGGCTATCAACACAGTATAACTGAATACTCAGCCCTTAGCGGGTGCGGTTTGCAGAATTAAGAGAACCAGTGACTGGTGCTGCACGCTCTGATCCAGGCCATCCTGATGGGCTCTACTGGTACAGCCTTACTGCCTGTGTCTTCTTGTGTCACTGCCAGTTCTCTGCAGTTTGCTGCTGCTGCTCTTTTTTTGTTTGTTTTGTTTTGTTTTTTGAGATAGGGTTTCCATTGCCTGGGCTAGAGTGCAGTGGTGTCTACTCCTGGCCTCAAGCAATCCACCCACCTTGGCCTCCTGAGTAGTTGGGAGTGTGGGTATGAGCCACCGTACCCAGACTCTGTTTCTGTAAACCTCCTTTCCCTGCCAGAGCCCCTTCTATTTGTACATCAGAGCTATCCTTTTGATTTTTGCTGGGATTGTGGGGTAATGAGCTGTTTTCTATGTTACATAATAAATATAGGTATTTGATCTTGGTCATTTCTGGGGAGGTGAAGCATTTATGCCTTGGCCCTGACTGGAACAGAGCCTGTCAGCTAGATCGTGTGCTTTACTGATTATAGTTTGAAGCACTGAAACCACAAGGAATTTTATTTTGTTTTAGAATCAGGAGCCTTAAAGTGAAATGGATGTCCTTGAATTTGCATTTCTACATGTTTCGTAGCTTCTCTTCAATGTCAGTAAAATGAGTATGAATTATGTATGGGGTTCAGTCACAATGGGAGGCACTTGACTCTACTTGGTTTTAGCAGAATCTGCTAGTTCATAGTGGGCTCTTTCCGACCCCAAGCAGCCCTGTGTCATGGTGCTATTTGCAGTCAGTTATGTAAGAACTGAATTTTAATGATGAGGCTGTGGTATAATATTCCCCAAAGAAGTGGAATATGTGTCCCTTTGATAAGAGAGCCACTTAGTTAGGAAAATAAAAATCAGAACCTCAGACACTGAGGAGGCAAAGCCCAAAAGACAGTTTCATTTTGGTACCAACTATTATAGAAAGCAGAGTTGGCTAAGTCAATCTAGGCCATTCCTTTCCTGCCAGATGCACTTTGGGTAGAGGAGTATATAAGCTCTTCCCAGCTCACTCTATTAATAAAACAGCCTGGTTACTTTGTATTTATGTAGCATTGTGCCCAAAGGCTGTAGCTAGGATGGTTATGTCCCCAGTGAGTAGTGAAGCAACCTGGCACATAGTAGGCTATCATAAGTACAATAATAACTATGTTATTATGACATAAACTCTGTAGGGCTGGAAAAGGCCTTAGGGACCATGGGGCCCAGAAAATCCAAGTATGTAGGCTCTTTTGTTGTAAGTAATAAAATACAACTACTTCAAGCAAAATGGAGAGCAAGAGGATGGAACATGATGGGGCAAGAATGATGAGAAATAGAGTATTTTTTTTTTTTTTGGCAAATGGCAGCCCTGATGCCCTATGCCAGATGGGTGTCTGCCTGATTCTGCGACAGGCATACCTAAGAGGGGGAATCGACTGGCTGCACATGGATCAGGAGACCACCTCTGTTCCATTAATCTTTGCCTAGGATGGTGGGGTTATGTGATGGGTAGAGCTTAATCCTTTCCTTCAGCCTGGAGGTTGGGGTGGTCCACAGGGAAGGGCAAAAGGCCTTCCTTGTGAGAAGCTCACTTTCCATATACCCAGATCACAATAGCAAAGCTGGTAGTAGGACCCAGGCCTTCTGGCCTCATATTCATTTCCCATTGCAGTGAAAGTTAAATAGAGAGCCTCACGGAGTTGTTGGGAGAGCTAGTAGGTAAAATAAGGCAGGTAAATGCCGGGCACCCAGTGGCAGTTGGAGGATGTTAGTTTCCCTGCCTTTACCTCTGTAAGTCTCATCTCCCCTTGATTTCTTGTGCTCTGTATTTATTCATTTGGGATGCTTGGAAGGACTGTGGTCAGAGTACAGTGCTGCCCAGTTTTAGCTGTGCTGATGTGGTCAAGAAAGACTAACATTCCACCCAGGTAGTGTCATTAAAACCAAAGTGATGACATGGTGTTCCTTGGATACTCTTCCCACAGGTACCCAGGATAGGTGGAAGACTAAGCAGGGCAACTAGGCTTTTTTTCTTTTCTTTTGGAAAATTTCCCCAGTGTTAAATAACAGAGGCTGCTTACAGGTCTCCTGAGGGCTGACAGCTTTCCTTCTGTTGAGTAGCCTCTTCACTGTCCCATCACGCGAGGTAAAATTTGACTGTCAACGTTGTTTTGGAGTGTGGGGAGTCTTACTTTATGTTTCATTAATCATTTTTTATGAAGCCCTTTTCCTGGTAATGTTTATTCACATTAATAGCGTTTACATAAAATTAGATACTCCTTATTTCCACAAAGTGCAAATCAAAATAAGCACTCACTGCTGGCCCAGCAGCTGCTGCTGCTTTAATAATAGTAATATTTTTCATAGCAGTGCAAGTGAATGCACTGCTTCCCAGTAAATAAAATGGTGCCAAGTCAAATAATGCTGTCACAGTCCCAAGGCTTCTGCATTTTGTGGATAAGAGTTTGAGCAAATTCAGACTCTGTGAATACTTCAGTTAAGAACCTGCTCTATGCTGGGCACTGTGCTGGATGCTCTGCCCACAACATCTCAATTTAATTCTTCCAGCAGCTCTGTGGGGTAGGTGCTGTTTCTCCGTTTCACAAATGATTAACTAGGCTGAGAAAAGATTCATCCCAGTTTGTACTCTTCCTCAGGCTCATCCTCAGAAAAGATGCAATACGAGGTTGGACAGTTAAGTTCATGAACTCAGAAATAGTGTTCCATACGTCATTGTTGAATATCACTACAGATGCCTTCAAGGTTCTCCCCTTGGGAAGCTATGCAGTGATACCAGCACCTCTTCCATCCTTCAAAGTAATTTTGGAACTCTTTATCTGGAACGGCCATAAGAGCTATTGTGCGAGGTTGCACAGTTAAGTTTGTGAACTCATTCTAGAAGTTCTACATACCTCATTGGTGATTATTATAATCACCTTTGAAGTACTCCCTTGCCCATCTAGTGACTGGAGATATTCAGCAATGAGGTATGTAGCACTTTTTCTAGGATGAGTTCTGGAACTTAATTGTCCAACATCATATGATTATGTGCTAATGAAATAGAACAAACAGGAAATAGGCTTCTGCTGACACAGATACTTAAGTTAGACTTGTCAAAGAACTTCCTGAGAGGGTATTAAATACCAATAGGTTGACCATGGAAGTAGGATTTTTTTCCCTTCAGATATTAGGGTAATTTTGTCAATAGTAGACTAATGAACTAAGTTGTATTCTTAGGTTGATCATGTCTTCACTTTGTAAGTGCCTTAGGGACACCCTCCCCCTTTTATCTTTACTGAATTGGCACTCAGGTATTTTACTAAATTTATGAAGATTATAGTGAAATTACATTTGATTTATAATTCTTAAAGGCAGATCTGATAAAGGTTTTCCAAATTGTATTAAGTGTATCGTTCTGGACTTTAGTTATATGCCTGCCGACTGCATAGAGCAATTGGAAAAACCTACAATTAGTGAATTTTCTGAATGCTGAGCCAAATTCTTGGTCTGTCCTTTTGGTGCCTGCAACCTGCGGTCTTTTGTTGGTTAATAATACCAGTGACAGAAATAGCTCTCACTTCCTGAGTATCAACTCTGTATCAGGCCCTTTACACAGGTTATTTCTAAGCTTCACATCACTCAGCTAGTATGATGGAGCCAGGAATCAAACATAGGTTTGCTGAGCTCTATAGCCCATACCTTCCCCTGTGCCACCGTGCCTTGCTTTGTTGTTAGTGATTTAGCTGTATGATGCAAGTCAATGGAAGAGACTGGTTAGCATTTACTTTCTTGGTAGAAACAAGTACATAGATACACACATAAACAAGACATCCATCTGCAGCAGGAGAAGGAAAACATTTTTACCTCTTGATTTGTTTCTGTAAGTTGAGGTGGAGACATAAGTCTAGATAATTTACGTTATTCATAAGGTGCAGCCAGTTCATAATGTGGCATGAGAGCACTTAATGGGAGAGTTGATATTTTCAAAAGAGTTGACCTCTCTGATTTTTCTTTATGGATGGTAAGAGGTGGATCATATATAGTATGATTTTTATGAGCAGTTGTGCCCTAGCTTTATTCTCCAACATTTTGTATTCTGTTATGTTCTCATTTCATCCACAAAGTGCTTTGTTAAGCAGCAAAGCAACCATTTTCTCATTTAACAAATGAGGAAACTGAGGCTCAAGAAATTAAAATGATTGTCAAAGGTCACATGACTGAAAAAAACAGGATGAGGATGAAGTCAGTTCTGTACCAGTCTCATCCCCACTCCTGCCCTCAGTAAGTAGTTCACTTTCTGAAAGAAGCAGTCTAATATGGAGATGTTTTGTCAAGGAATTTGTAACTTAACACCTTTAGAAATTAAAAAAAAATGGTTTTCATTACTGAATAATTTTGTGATACTTATCATTATTAGATTCCCCTTTCTCCCTCCCTTCCCCCCATACCTTTTATAGTTCTTTTTCATTAGTAGCAGTGTTTCAAGTGGTTTTTTACTTGGGTAATTTTTTTTTTTACTTTGTTTTTAACTGAAGTTTTTATGCGGGTACAAAAGCAGATTAATATGAATTGCTGTGTAACTTACCACCCAGCTTCAACAATTACCTACTTTTGACCAATTTTCTTTTCAATTCTGTTTCTCTCCCCCCCACCAGATTTTTTAAAGCAATTCTAGTATTTTATTTCATCTATTAATACTTCAGTATGTATCTCTAAAAGATAAGAACTTGAAAAAAAAAACCCTGAACCATAGTACCATTATCACATCTGAAAAATTACTTCCTCAGTATCATTATTCAGTCACTGTTCAGATTTCCTTAGTTATCTTTTAAAAATGGTTTGTTCAAATCAAGATCTAAATGAGAGCCTGTGTTGAAACTGAGATATACAGAGCAGCTGTAAAGTTCGTGTGCAATTTAAAATTGCACATGGATTTTATGGGCACCCTGTATATTTTCTGTGGATCTATATGTTCCCCCTGCTTTTGTCTTGGAGTTTGTCAAAGAAGTGGGTCAGTTGTCTCGTAGCGTTTCATGTGTTGTAAATAATGTCAGTTGCATCTCTGTGCAGTTATTTAACATGTGCTAACATGTCTTTGTTACTAATACTGTTTTCTTATTACAGAATAAGAATATATTCCCTTTGTAAAAAATGAGGGAAAGTATTTTAAAAAGACTTAAAGTCATCCATATTCTCACTAACCAGATGTAGCTACTACTGTCATTTCAGGTGTTTCTCCTAGGTCTTTCTCTATCCTGTTTATTTTCATTTAATATATCATAAACATTTCCATTTCTTTCTTTCTTTTTTTTTTTGAGATTGAGTCTCAGTCTCTCAACCTGTGTAGAACGCCATGGCATCATAGCTCACAGAAACCTCAAACTCTTAGGCACAAGTGATCCTCTTGCCTCAGCCTCCCAAGTAGCTGGGACTACAGGTACCTACCACAACACTTGGTCTGAAACGCCTGAACTTATGCAGTCTATCTGCCTTGGCCTCCCAGCGTATTAGGATAAAAGCCATCTTGACTGGCCAACAACTCTATTTCATTAACAAGTCTTCAATTATATATATATATATATACACACACACACACACATATATATACACACACATATATATACATATATATACACATATATATATATATGGCATGTTGTTGTATTAATGGTATTTCCTATTTCTTTCCTTCCCTTAAATTGCTCCCAACCAAGGAGTTTGGTGTGTTTACAACAATCTTGGACTTAGCAGTTGCTCCAAAGGGAGGACTTGTCATTCACATCACAGCAATGAATATTTGTGTAGATCTGTCCTTTCTTGTACTAGTGTCAGTAGGCTCTTAAAAGTAGAATTATTGGGTCAAAGACCAGGCATAGTCATCAACTTCTTATAAATTGTCATATTGCCAGATTATTCCACCAGAAAGGTAGTCTGTGCCTTGCTGTACCCCCGGCCCTGAGCAGCTTATAAAAGTACTTTTCAAATGAAAACTGTAGACCGATATCCCTTATGAACATAGATATAAAAGTCCTCAACAAAATACTAGCAAACCAAAGTCAACATTACATCAAAAAGATAATTCACCGTAATGGAATAGGTTTCATCCCAGGGATTCAAGGATGGTTCAGCCTATGTGAACCTATCAACGTGGTTCGCCATGATACACCGAAGCAAAAACAAAGATGATAAATAAGGGTACCCACTGTCACCACTTCTGTTCACCATGGCGCTAGAAGTTCTAGCCAGAGCAGTTAGGTAAGAGAAAGAAATATAGGGTATCCATGTTGAAAGAAAGAGAAGGTCACACAGTTCCTATTTGCTGATGGTACGATCTTATGACTAGAAAACCCTAAATCCTCCACCAAATTCTTACAACTGATAAATTCAGAGAAATCTCAGGTTACAAAGTCAGAGTACACAAATGAGTAGCATTTCTACATACTATTAAACTGTCAATAGCTGGGCATTGTGGCAGGCACCTGTGGTCCCAGCTACACGGGAGGCTTAGGCAAGAGAATTGCCTAAGCCCAAGAGCTGCAGGTTGCTATGAGCTGTGATGCCATGGCACTCTACCGAGGGCGACAAAGTGAGACTCTGTCTCTAAGGAAAAAAAAACAAAACTAAAAAACTGTTAAACTGAGTCAAGTCAAGGACTCAATGCCATTTATCATAACTACAAAGAAAATAAAATACCTAGGCATATACTTAACCAACGAAGTGAGAGATCTATACAAGGAGAACTACAACACAGTGATAAAAGAAATCGTAGATGATACAAATGAAAAAACATCCCATGTTCATGGATTGGTAGAATCAAAATTGTTAAAAATGACCACTGCCCTAAGTGATTTACAGATTTAAACGCAATCTCCATCAAAATGTCAATGTCATATTTTACAAATGTAGAAAGATAAATCTATGCTTTATTTGGAATTGAAAAAGAGCCCAAAAAGGCAAAGCAATCTTAAGCAAAAAGGACAAATCTGGAGGCATCACATTACTGACTTCAGATTATACTGCAAGGCACAACAGCGTGGTACTGGTATAAAAATAGAGACATGGACCAATGGAACAGAATAGAGAACCCAGAAATAAAAACCATGTAAGTATGACCAACTGATCTATGACAAAGCAGACAACAGCATATAGTGGGGGGAAAGGAAGTCCTATTCAATAAATGGTGCTGAGAAAAATATAAATAGCCATGTGTAGAATAATGAACCAGGACCCCTATCTCTTAACATGTACAAAAATGTATTGAAGATAGATAAAGGACTTAAATGTAAGGCATGAAAAAATTAAAATTCTAGAAGAAAATGTAGGAAAAACTCTAGAAATTGGCCTAGGCAAAGAATTTATTACTAAAACCCTAAAGACAAATATAGCAACCACAAAAATAAATGGGATTTAATTAAATTAAAAAGCTTCTGTACAGCAAAGGAAATAATTAACAGAGTAAATAGACAACCTACAGAATGGGAGAAAATAATTTGCAAACTATGCACCCAACAAAAGGCTAGTACTCGAAATCTACAAAGAAATCATCAAAAAAACCCCAACCCATTAAGAAGAGGGCAAAAAAATGTGAACAGAAGTGTTTTAAAAGAACATGGGCAAATGCCCAACAAACATGAAAAAAATGCTCTGCATCACTAATCCTCAGGGAAATGTGAATTAAAAGCATCTTACCGCTATCAGAATGGCCATTATTAAAAAGTCAAAATCCTATAGATGCTGGTGAAGATGTGATGAGAAGGGAATGCTCATACATGGTGGGACTGCACAGTAGTACCACCTCTGTAGAAAACAGTGTGGAGGTTCCTCGCAGGTAAAATCGCACACCACACACATACATATGTACCGTGGAGTACTACTCAGCTGTATGAAGGAATGAAATAATGTTTTCTGCAGCATCTTGAATGAAACTGGAGACAGATTATTCTAAGCATCTCAGGAATGGAAAAACAAACACCATATGTTCTTACTAATAAATAGGAGCTAAATGATGAGTACAAATGGTCACACACAGATGTAAAGGACATTGGAAACCAAGAAGGGAGGAGGGTGCAAGGGGAATGAGGGATCAAAACTTACTTGTTGGGTACAGTGAACACTGTTCTGGTTACGGGCACACTGAAAACCCTGACTTTAGCATTACGTAAGGTATCCATGTAACAAAAACATTCCTATCTCCTTAATATCTTGAAGTTAAAAAAAAAAGAAGAAAGTATATTTTTCCAGGCAGGGACAGCTTTGAATGAGGTCTTGATTTTTTTAAAAACTCTTTAAAAGAAAAAATATTGGATCCTGAGTATGTGTGCTAGTGCCTTCATGTATGTGTTAGTGCATTAGAAGTTACTGTCAAGTGGCAGTGAAGGGAAAAGTGAGTGAGTCTGGGTGTTTACAAACTGCCTGCTTCGCGGAGGGGAGAACTGAAAGCCAGTGTCATCTCATTGTTATGGGGAAGTGAGTGGGCAGTGCTGCCTTATCAACTTCTTGGTCCTCTCAGTGGTGACTTCTTATCTGCCCCATACAACCTCCCTTTTGAAATTCCTGCTTATCCTGGAAATAAGTTAAGCTTTCTGTCTCATGGGCTCAGAAATAAACACATAGCATTTGCTATGAAAAGAGGAAATGTGTTAAAGACCAGACATAGCCAGCTCCTACCTTAGGTATCACTTGGCCTCAGGTAGCCCCTGCTTTCTCCCTTGCTGCCTATACATTTTTTACTAAGTCCACAGGACATTTCTGTAGCTGAAAACTCCTTTGGATAGGTAAGTGTCTTTTACAGACCCAGCACACCTGTCACCTCATTCACACGTGGTTGTGAATTAGGTAGTTGGATGTTTCCCAGTTAACACTTAGCTATGAAGTAGGGGTGGAGGTGTTTTGCAGAGGGGGCTCTTCTGGAAGTCAAGTGGTCCTGGTGGGGAGTCAGAGCAGTGGACCAACTTGAGGGAAGAGGAGGGGGAGAAGGTGCCAAAAGCAACTTCAACTTGTATTTTGTGAGGGTTGGCACGTCATTTTTTTTTAAAAAGCCAAGTTGTACTTCAGATTTTATCTTTGAGCTGGCCTTTGGCTAGGGAACCCCATCACTTTGTCTTACAGATTTGTTGTTTTGAATTCATTTTCTTAGGGTGATGCTTTCTCAGTTTTAAAAGTTTCAGGGAGGTCCTCTGATGTCTGAGATTGCCTCTGAGTACGTTGGGTCTTTTCTTCCTAGGGGTTCTGACCAGCACTTTTCTGGAGCAGTTTCTTCGTAGGATTTCAGCTTAGAAGAGACTTTGTAAGTCTAGGCCCCGTGTTGGTAGAATGTGTTGGGTTCCATGCTGAGTATTTCACATGGGTTTTCTTACAGGTATCCTCAGAGCATCTGGAAAGTAAACAGCATTAACTTAATTTTACAGATGAGAAAACTGAGCATAGAAAGAAGCAGTGACTTGACAAAGATGTGCAATGAGTGGGAATGCTAGAGTTTGTGTCTCTGGGGCCCACCACCTTTATATGATTTGTGTCATCTTTGCCAACTTGGTAACCTTTTCATTCACCTTGTTTCCTTAAGTCTTCTTGTTTCCTCTTAGGGTCCCAGGACATTCTCTTTCCCACCTCACTGTGAATGCCCTTGCTTAGGGCCTGTACTTTCCAGAGTCTGCTTTCGGCTAACTCTCTTGGATGAAATCTCATCTATGATTCACTTAGGTGTATTAATACCTGATAAGGCATTACAGCAGCTTGCCTCTCCCAGAGCTATATGAACTTCCAGCATAATATCCTAACCCAACAAGATTTGGGTTTCAGGTGTGGGAGGAAATTAGGAGTAAGTTTTTGGTGTTGGGCATAGAGAGACCCCATCATACCTTACAGGGTATCTGGCTCTCTCTTCCATATCTCAGTCCAGTGAACCCTTAGAAAGGAATGCCAGGTTCCCTGAATCTTCTCATAGACTCTTTGGTTTCTTGCTGCCCTTTTTACATATTATTCGTTAATAAATAAATTACATAAATAAGTGTTTTTTTCTGTTTTCCTTTTTGGTGCCAGGACTTCCCTAAAGGCTATTAGTGAACCATTGGTGACTGAACCTTGGTCCCCTAGCGTGTGGTCCTTTGCTGAGTTGAGCGGTTGAGTTAAAGACATTGTGTTACTTACACTTTGCACCAGACTCATGGGGTGGGTTCTCTGGTTCCCATTTCCCAGACTGTGGAAACAGACACACAGAGATGCCAAGATCTTGACATATATTTTATTATTTGATCCTCATAACAAATCTATAAGATGAGGGGCCTGAGGCTTGGCAGTAGATAGTTTCCTGTCCTAGGTTATGCTGCGGAAGGAACAGAACCAATCTGTCTGACTCTGAAGTCTCCAAATCTGTGTTCTTAAAGGCTCTGCTTGCGATTCTTAAACCCAGGATGCTACAAGTCCTGCTTGGTCAACTCTACTCTGCACTTAGACTGTGGGCACTTCACTAGGACTTACTGGAAATGAGCATGAGTCATGGACAGGAGTTTGCCATTGTGACACTTGAGCCATACATCCATTTTGGAGAACAGGGTGACCTTCCTGGTATCTTGTACCCACCCAGGCATGCTGTGGGTGGTAGGTATATTTTACTCTGGAGCTGCCAGTTGAAAGTTGAATGCCAGTGCATCATGTCACTTGACTTAGTGACTTGGTCTGTTAGCATCCCTGTCCCACAGCTGAATGGCGTTGCTTTACCACATTAATCATGGTCTAAAAACCTCAGAAACCCTAAACTGTTACTACACATACTTCCTCAGCATAAAGGAAAAGGGGGGGAAATGTGGTATTTTATTGCCATAAAGCCTCTGGAAATGTTTCTGCATCCATTGCGACGATTAAGGAGTCTGAAGAAGCATTTAGGAGCCATTATATTATTGTAGCCACAGTTTATATTACACGTCCTCTTTTGAGCATAGTACTATACTAAGTTCTTTATGTAAATATTCATAGTCCTTAAAACAGCTTTGTGAGAGCTTTTCCATTTTACAGGGAGAGAATAGATGCTTAAGAGAAGATCAGTTAAATGTCTCAATGTACAACTGTTAGGATGGAACTAAATTTCAAACTGGGTCTGTTGCCATCTTGATGTTATAGTGCTTCCTTAGGCATTATATCCTTTTGAAAAAAGTAGATGTGGAGTGGATGCTTTTAAATTAAGAATTTTAAAAATATATGTATCTGTGCACACATGCATTGGGTGCAAGAGTATCACAAGTACTAATCAGATATTAAAGTCTGCTCAGTGCCCTTTCTCCTAGAAGGGTTGTAGTGTGTAGGGAGATAGAGGGATTTGCTCCACGCCCAGCATAAATTGTTACACAGGGTGAGTTAATTTGTGTTTTTTCTGAAGTGGCAGTGGTTGCTTCCTGAGGGTCTAACCTTGTTTGACTGTAATCTGTTTTTATTTTTTTTTTTTGAGACAGTCTCACTATGTCACCCTCGGTGGAGTGCCAGGGTATCACATCTCATAGCAACCTCAAACTCTTGGGCTTAAGTGATTCTCTTGTCTCAGCCTCTCAAGCAGCTGGGACTCTTAAGTGCCCGCCACAATGCCTGGTTATTTTTTGTTGTTGTTGTAGTTGTCTTTGTTGTTTAGCAGGCCTGGGCTGGATTCAAACCCGCCAGCCCCGGTGTATGTGGCTGGCACCCTAACCACTGAGCAGCGGGCACCAAACCTCTTTTGTAATCTACAATGCTGTGTGAGTCTGTCTTCTACCTCTTAGAGAAGACCTGTGTTGATTTCCATTCCCCCAGAAGTTATCTTTTGCTTTGCAGACAGCCATTCTTCCTCACAGTTGTGTAGGATAGTAGGAAAACAATGTATTATTTGGGATTATTTCCCTCTCCAACCAGTTCTTTCAGCCTTTTTTCCCCTATAAAACCCACTGTATTGAAATGTTGGTTCTAACCTTATTGCATTACTGTTTTGAGGACAGCACTTTGACTCATTTACCTGTTTATTTCCAAAGGCTGGGAGCCGGTAGAATGGACCTCATTCGAATGAACAGATTTGAGCACTCACACCCACCTCCCTCGTTTGCACATTGGTAACCCTTGAAGAATTTAGGCCAGGTGAACCTGGCTGTGCGTATGGTAGAATTGAGGATAAGGAGAATATGGGAGAGATACTGCCTATGAAACTGACCAGGAGGGGAAGGAGGAGAAATTTTGGGACTTATGTGATTTTAAGAGAAATGACATAATCATTTTGTTACATTGGAGATTTGTTTCTGAAAAGGCAACGTGTTGTATTGATTATCAATGAGGAATCAAAGGCTAGTGGTTGGTAGTATAGAAAGCACTCCAATTGCTAGTTATTATAGGTGTTATATTGATTGATATTCCCATGGTCTTTCTTGAAGCATGCACCATTTGATTGTAGTTAAGATGATAATTGTAAATGAGTAGATATGAAACCAAAGTTGAAAAATGTGCTTTAACTTGGAAAACATGAACATCTTTTAAAATATTTTGGAATTAATCCCATCCTTCTACTAGCCTGTGCGTTATTTTCTCTCTGTTGACTGGCCAGTCTTTTCCTTATTTGCTCATACAAGTTCTGCTGTGAGCTTCTTTGACTGGCTTAGCTATTCGTCATTGCCCCTGTTGTAGAGGTGCTCAAAGTGTGGTCTAGAATTGGGGTGGGGTAGGGCGGGGCTCCATTACCATTCCAGGGGTTCTAAGAGGTCAAAACTGTTTTCGTAATGTCAAAACATGATTTGCCCTTTCCCCCTTATTCTCTCATGGATATTTGTGTATAGAGGAGTTTTCCAGGGTCTGTGTGATATATCAGTCTCTGACAACTTGTCAAATGTGTGTTATGTTTCGAAAATTTTCTCAGTTTTAATTTCTGTTGCAGCAAATGTCAATAGATACAACTTATTTAAAACAATAACAAACCTCTTTGTTTGTTCTGGGATCTCCAGTTTTTTAAGAGTGTAAAGGAGTCGTGAGACCAAAAAGTTAGAGAATCATTGCTCTATGGGACAGTAGGCCACTCACAGGTCACAGGCCAGCCAGTGGAGGGGCTCCTGTGAGTCAGGTGTTTGCCCTGGCCCCACGAGTGCCCACCCTGGGTGAAGAACGCAAGGGCTGTTTTTTGGATTAAGGGGACACTAGGCATGGCATGGCAGTCGCTCTGACTTACGTGCCCTGTATAGGTCACCAGGCCTATTCCCTTTCCTTTCTACCAGGGGACATTTATTTCTGTAGATGTATATTTTCAGCTTGTCTTCCTTGAGGCATGGCATCTTCTTTGTAATACATGTATTTTCCGTTAACACACAAAAAATTTAAAAAACAGAAAGGCTAGAGTGTAGTGGAGTAGGTTTCCTTCTGGTAATTGTTTTGCAGTGATTGTTTTCACAATGAAAATAAATTAGGAATTGCATGAACAGTTACTTCATAAATTCAGTTGAATACCCATGTGATGAAATGTTGGACATCACACTTTGTGCTGGAGGTTTCAGTGTAGAACTTGAGAATTTCCATTGCATGACTCTATTCTGGTCTGCACGTCAGAATTTTAATCCCATGTGTCCTTCCTTCCGTGCCCTGTTCTCTTTTTGATTTCTGCTTCTCAGTGCACTCAGATGCTTCTGTCGTGAGACCATTTCTCTCCTCCTTTTTTAATTTTTGTCTGAAATTCTTCCTTTTGACAAATATTAAAGGTTTAGACCACAGAGGAAGACAATGTTAAATGCTTGCTTCCGTCTGATAAAAAGAATGGTACAGGATTTCTACAAATCCCTTTCTGTTTCTGACTCCTTTGAGGATGCCCAAACTTGTGCTCCAGCCAAATATCAAGGACTCAGCACCCCCTATTTTTGTTGCTGATTTATCTTTGTCTAAACTAAAATTGGACTAAAAACTATGTGATAACCATGTCTTGATGGTTCTCGCTTATGCTGGGTACTCAGTACCTACTTAATAAGCAGGTGTTGCTCTTTAAAGATTGATTAAATGAATATATTAGTCATTCAGTTGCCTCTTTCTAAAGTGAGGGTCAGCCTGAGGGTCGGGGAATCCCTCAAACTGACATATTTCTTCTAAGGCTCTAAAAAGAGACCTGCTGGTACCACGATTCCACTACCTCTTTCCTATCTCAAGCAGTTCTGCTCTGCTCCCACACTTGCTTACCCCACTTATCCAGACAAGGCCTTTGCAGGTAGCTGAAGTCATCATTCTTGGAAAAGACAGTTAATGACACGTTGTTATCTGTTATGTTGTTGTTTTTTTTTTATTACATGGTAACTATGTACATTAATGCACTTACATTGTAAATCTGACAGTGCCCCATGTTGCTCTCACCATTTTACACTGTTAAATTAGCAATATGTTTCTTACAGTTACGTTTAGAACGCCTCTAAGTGAGAATACTGCAATATACAATTTTCTAGTTTACAAGTATATTTTGGTGCTCTGTTTACATGAGCACTGGCCTAACTGGCTTACCCTTTGTTTTGAGTCAGTTCCAAGCAATCATAACAAGGTGCCCATACAGTAATTGCAGCTTGTGTCCTTGTTTCTTTTACCTACCCCAGTTCCTTAGAGCAGGGACTCCAGCTTGTCTACTCTTAGCCCAGAACCACTTGCATAAACAGTTGGATCACAACACAAATCTAGAATGAACCAATGTGCAGGTGTGTTGATTGAGAACATTAATGGGCTTTTCCTGTTAGCACATCAGTGCTGGAGATTTGATCTGATTAGTTCCAGATAGTTCCAGAGTGGGGGAGCAAATCCCAGAGCCTCTTCCATGCAGGATTTGGAGCCATATAGTATCTTGAGGGGGAAGAAGGATATTTTTGCATTTCTGTAGTCTTTCCCATTTATGGAGGTCAGCTGAGATATTTCTCTTTCCTTGGTGGTTGTAGGTTTTTGTTTTTTTTTTTTTTTTAAATATGATTCTGGCTGCATAGGATATAGTTGTCATTGTTAGCTAGTGTGTAAATTGTAGGAACTGTGTGGAGTCAGACAGTTTTAGTATGAGAAGTGGCGCTGGGTCTTAAACTCTCCTCTCCTGACATCAGACTTGGTTCTCCATCACTCCTGGACTAAAAGGCATCAGCAAGAGCAATTATACTGGCCTCATAGGCCCCCCCCCCTCCCCCCCCCAGTACAAGGAGAGCCTGCCAGAGGAGTGAGGATTGCCCTGGTCATGGAATCATCTCCCTGGAGCTGGCCTTATGAGTTGTTTGCTTCCATATGTTTAGTTTCTGGTAGCTTCTATGTGGGTGATTTTCTAAAAACTGTTTTTAAGAGGCAGTAGTTTCATAATAGAAACACAGTGGACATTTCCTATTGTGGTGCCAAATTGTGGCCTTTGCTAAACAAATAAGCAATGCATTTTGTGTTTGCTTTGGCTATTTAAAAAAAGTCACCTTTAATAACATTTTTCAAGCCAGCTATAGGGCATTTTTCCTCACAGTAGGAGGGATGCTCCCCCATAATAGTCCATTTATGGCATTGTTAATTTTTAGCTGAGTTTTATTTAAGTATTGATGAAGGCTGGTTTGGCCAAGAGAAGTAACCACATTATCTGGGAAGAGATTTTGTTGTCCTTGTTCCTGGGCCCAAACCATTAGTGCCCAGTTACCTGTGAGCTTAGCCATAATCTGTGTCTCAAGAGTCACTTGTACCTCAGTTTTCCTGAAGTGCTCCAACTGTTTTGTTATGGTGAAATGTGAGATTTTTGCCTCCATAGCTGTTTGAGAGAAATAGTCTCTCTTAAAAGCTCTCTGGTGGTTTCTTTGGAAATTTAATATCATTTCCACTTTTTTCATGGGTCTAATGTTTAGTTTAGCATCTTTTAATGACAGTGCTAATAGGCATATTTTTGGTTAAAGTTTGGTAATAATCAAAATGAGGACCATCAGAAAAATGCTATCTGTCTACCATGTTGGCTTTACCATGGTCCTCCCAGACTATAAGAGAATTGCATGCTTTTTGGATCCCTCTGAGGTATCAGGTGACAGATGCTGACACCATTCATCTGCCTCACTCTTCAGTATTCGTGTGGAGTACATAGTACCATATCCAGTACATAGTGGACATTTATCACATATTCGTTCCTTTGATTTATTTCCTTGTCTTTATCCAGCTTGCTCTGAATGTGTTTTATAGACCTAGGCCAGTGTTTCTCAAATTTTCATGTGTATACAAGTTACCTGGAAAGCTCGGTAAATGCTGATTCTGGTTTAGCAGGTCTGGGATGGGGCCCAGTATTCTGTATTTCTCACAAACTCTTCTTTTTTTTTTTTTTTTGAGACAGAGCCTCAAGCTGTCCCCCTGGGTAGAGTGCCGTGGCATTACAGCTCACAGCAACCTCCAACTCCTGGGCTCAAGCGAGTCTCCTGCCTCCGCCTCCCAAGTAGCTGGGACCACAGGCGCCCGCCACAACGCCCGACTATTTTTTGGTTGCAGCCGTCATTGTTGTTTGGCGGGTCCAGGCTGGGGATTCGAACCTGCCACCTTAGGTGTACGTGGCTGGCGCCTTAGCCGGTTGAGCTATAGGCGCCGAGCCTCTCACAAACTCTTCAATGATGCTACTGCCACTGTGATCCACAGACCACACTATGAACAGCAAGGATGAGAACTATTGACCTACACCCTTAAACCTGCACACGTGTGCACACACATGCCCTTTTAGCTTTGTCTTCCCCACTGTGACTATGAAGTGCAAGGCAAGAATCATAGCCTTGATTGATTGATCACTCATTCATTCAGTAAACATTTATCTTGGGTCATATGTTTGATTCAAAGGGCTGTTTCTGAGGTTTTGTTTTGTATTGTTTTAATCCCAGTGTCCCTGTTTGGTGGGCAGTGATCATACAGAGTTTGGAGTTGTAGTCCTTGTTACATGCAGCTTGGTCTCAACCAAGTTCTCTATTTTCTGTGCCTCACTTGAGAAACTCATCTCCCAGTCATAATGCTTCATAATCATTAAGGTGCCTGGAGTTTGTACTTTTTTTTTTTTAAAACATCATGAAACTTTTTGCAGCCATTTGACTGACTCAGCAGTACTATCAAAGAAGTTAAGTTTCCATGACAATTTTATTAACCTCCTCTTTAGGTTCAAACCTGTAGAGTAGTTACTCCTTATATATTCATAGGGTTTTCTCAAGAGCTGAATTTCTTTGACCTCTGACTATCTTTCTGTGAAAAAGGAGCCTCAGGAGTCATCAGTGGGGTGATGTGAGGCTGCTATACCCTTTATCAGGGAGGACAGGCAATGTCAGGCCCAGCATCTGCCTCCCAACCCTTTCTTTCCATCTCTTTTTCTACTACAGTGATTGTATACTCTGCAGGTATTATGGATTTCTGGCTCTGAGTGTGTATGAATAGGGTAATTTCTTGCATGTACTTTGCTAGTTCTGAATAGAAAGAAGTAAGAGTGACCAACTGGAGTTTGAATTTGATGCACCTGCATTTGAATCCTGGCTGTATTGCTCACTATTTATCAGTTTACTACACCCCTCCGTGCCTCAGTGTCTCCAAGCTGTGGTTTCTCCATGTGTAAACAGTGATCATACAGTGACCTTATGGAATGATAGTGATGATGAAATGAATTTATTTAAATGCCTGGCTAAGGGCCTGCTGCATGATAGGTGGTGTGGAGATGATCATTGTCATTAAATAAAAAGGAAGAGAACACAGCCTGAAGTAATAGTTTAGAGAAGGTAGTGCTTGTTTTAGGGGAGGAAGTAATAGGAAGCGTATGTTGTTAGCTCTCTAGACCCCAGTTCACTCTGAAGGGAGGAGAGAATAAATCAGCCATCCCTGTGCTTCTTATGTTGATGACAAAGCAGTGTGGCCAAAGAGAATTTTGGGACGGGAACAGGAAGCACAGGAAGGTAGTGAAGAAAAGGAGGGATGCTTGTTATTCTGAAAGGGAAGTTTGAAGGTCTGATGTGGTTTTGGATTATCTAATGGGAGGGTTTATCAGTGACAAAGGTACTTTGTTACTGTGGTTGTAGTTTATAGTCACATTGCTGTTTTGTATTATTAAATGGAGAGCTGTCACTATTTGAAAGAGATGCCCAGTTTTTCCAGAGTCTGAATAGGGATTTTTGTTGATGTTGTAGTATAAGAAGTACTTTGTGATATGGCACATAGCTGCCAAAAGTGTGAAAGAAACAGGAAATCACTACACACTTGAAATATAATAGATCTTTTCATTCATTTTGCGTTTTGTTTCCTCTGAATTGTAGCATGTTTGTTTTGTTACATGCTACAGCCAGAAGTAATTTTTAAGCCATCAGAATGGTTGTGAGGAACTGTGGAATAATAGCAAGGCAATCGCATTTGCTTCCTGGCTTAAAAGTTCTTTTCAAATTCGGTTACTCATTTTGTGATTTATAAGTAGAAAATAGACCGTACAAATTGTCTCCTAAACTTTAGCTGAATTTGCATGTAATGCAGGCAGATCTTTTAGGGGGCTGTGATGTTTTTAGAAGACTAATGGTAAATGGATGAAGAGCTGATGTTTTGTGATAGCGTTTCATTATGTGTTTTTCTTTTTCCATTACCCAAGGAATATACTTGGTAACACTTGACTTTTTGTTACCTGGAAGGGACCTCAGTAACCCCTCTGTGTGGGGGCCTCAGTAACTCTCCATGGTTTATGGGATGGTGTCTGTTCTTTGCAGTTGCAGCTAGCGTCCTGCGCTATTCAGCCTTCCTCTCCTGTTGCCTGAAGGAGCAGTGGCAAGCTGGAAGCCTCTTGGTTTTTCCTATCTCCTCCCACCTCCCATACTAGATGAATGCCTGCCCATTTTAAGCCCAGATGGATGTCTCCATCTTGAAGAGACCTTCCCTCGCTGCTGTTCCCTGTTTCCCAGTCTCCACTAGAAGGAGACTTGGTGCTGTAGCTGCCCTCCCTTATGCATACTGTGGCCCCAGACTTGGGATGCTTCATGGAACTTGTTTAGGGCTGTGGATCTCTCCTGTAGTTGCAGGTTCTGTAGAACAGCCATGCTGTTCTGTTCTGCTTACTGCTTATAACTGAAGGGGCCCCTCAGAAATATTAGTGAATCAATACATCTGATAGTCTGTGATAGTTTTATTTTATGATATGATCAGTGAAAATACTTATCTATTGGTATTGTGACCACTGGATGTAAATCTTTTTGTTTCATGATGAGAGCTGCCCTGCCATAACTTGTTTTTATTATTATAACCATGCCTATTTACTGTAGAAACGAAAAAAAAATTAAAATCTCATAATCTAATCATCTAAAAAACTGATCCCAGTTAAAATTTAGGTCCTATAACTCCTTGAAAAATAACAATTTTTAATAATCCAACAAGTTTAGATGAGGGTTTGGGTGCTTAGGAAATAAGGCGTAGATAGTAAGATAGTCTGGAGTAGATGTATGGAGTAGAACCTCCATAGTTGGTCACCTCTTTAAGTTAACCTAGTTTTCATTGACTGGACATCACCACATGTCTGTCCTTGTTCCTTCTGTTGCCCACCTCTGCCAGTTTGTTACAGTCGTTTGTGTGGTAAACTTACAGAGAGGTTCTACTGTAATTGTAATCCCCCCGGAGGGTGTTTCTTTTTCTTTTCTTTTTTTTTGGAGATAGTTTCACTTTCCCCCCAGGCTAGAGTGACCAGGTGTTTGCCTAACTCATTGTAAATTCCAACTCCTGGGTTCCACTGGTCCACCTGCTTCAGCCTCTCAAGTAGCTAGGACTGAAGGTGAGTGCCACAACACCTGCCTAATTTTGCTATTTTTTGGTAGATATGGTGTCGTGTTTTGATCTTGCTCAGGCTGGTATCAAACTCCCGAACTCAGTAATCTTCTAGCCTTGGCCTCCTAGAGTGCTAGGATTATTACGTCTGCCTGGCCCTCCCCCTTAAGTTTTGAGAGCCACTTGGGCAAAATAGAGCATACTATGGTTTGGCCTCTACACAAAAGCTCGGTGTGGAAGATTGGAATCACCGCATGCTGAGTAATTATGAGTGTTGTTATTGCTAGCTATTTCTGTGATAGGAGCAGGATTTCCTTAGATAAGCCATCACTTCATTATCTCTTTTTACAAAGCACTTTACTACCATAGATTTCTTAGATCTTTTTATATAAGCATATTTTTATAAAAATGAAATGAAAATTGTGCCTGCCATGCTGCATGCGGCCTTCAGGTTATAGAGATGACCATTGGTGTGTTAATGGCCTTCTCCTTCTAAGTGGGAAAATTAATAAAGAGATTACCTTTTCACTTGAAAGAAGTGATAAGTGAAATAAAAATTACTAGGCTGGGATTAACTAGGAAAGCAGGCTTTGTATTCTACTCTGTGCTATTAAAAAGGAAAAAAAGAACCATGGAGTTTTTAATAAGGAAAACAAAAGTTGTTTCGCATTCTGGATTACATCCAAAAACCTTGCCACTGGGATGGCGCCTGTGGCTCAGTGGGTAGGGTGTCGGCCCCATATACTGAGGGTGGTGGGTTCGAGCCTGGCCCCTGCCAAATGGCAACAACAACAAAAAACCTTGCTACTGGTGTTGAATTCCATTTTGGGTTTGGGCTTAAAAAATTTTTGTAAGTGCTGAAGTAAAATTGTTTTTCGTAGTAATTTTTATTTGACTTTGTATAATGGTAACAAAATGACATCACAAAAACTGGCATAAAAATGGTTATTTATTTGAAATGGGATTAAATATTTAGAAAGTACAGATGTGGTTGGGTTTATGGGGAAAGTTAGGTTTTCTTTCTCAACAGGGGAAGAGATGGTTTTCGTTATACTCAACAACCAGTGGTGAGGAGTGTACACTGAGATGGTAACAAGCATTCTGGGCCTTTAGTGAAAACTACCATAAAAATGCAGAGCAGAGGCCGTGATGCCCTGTCAAGTCAGATTATTTCTTCAAGGGTAAATGAAAATTTTCAAATATTGGTCATGTAATTTTTACTCTTTGACCAAAACCAAGTAGAAGAAAAGCTTCAAAGAGAGGCTCAGGCTGCCTCCCTGGCATTCTTGGATTTCCATCACGGCACCAAGAGATGAAACTAAGAGCACAGTTGTGATGTCAGTCAACCTTGGTGGTCCAAGTGGTGATAGGGGCCCTCGTTGCCATACCCCTTGTCTCTTTCTTAACTCAGGAGCCCACAACACTTAAATTCTTAAAGATCAGGTGACTCTGTGTACCTACTAGAGTTGAGGCCCTTTATGTAGTCTGTCTATTCTGTTGTCCATCTTCTTGGGAAGTAGTCTTACTCTTATTGGGCAGCCAGGGTGGACTAAGCCTTGAAAGGCTTGTCTGGCCAAGGGCACAGCTGAAAAATGGCCGAAGCCAGTTTTAAATCCAGGGTTTTCTGGTGCCAGAGCCCCCTTTTTGTACGTTGTATCATCTGCTGTTGGGTAAAAAAGGATAAAAGTGGAAATAGGTTGGTACCTTCAAGAGCATCCCAGAGGACTGTAGAATTGGATCCAACATATTCTTCATGGCTTCATGTATAATTTTCAATTTGAGATACTTTTATATACTCGAAAAGGAATGTATATAAAAATAAGCAAAATTCCCAGAAGGCAAAAAAAAAAAAAATACACCGTGGATTTATTTGATAGAACCCAGTCTTCTGCCCTTCCCCTTACTTAGACATATACACACATTTAACCTGAGATGGAAACAGTGATCTGTCGTAAAGTTTACCCACAGGACAAATTTCCTTTGTCAATATAAACCTTAAATGCTCATGAAGGCCTCCCATTAGATTAAGTTCAGTTTAATTTGATTTCTGACGTCGGTTGAGTATTCCTTTGTGTCCAGTCTGTGGTAGATGCAGAGGGAAGGGTAACAGAATAAATTAGACATGATTTCGGCTCCAAAGTTGTTCACAGATGTGAATGAGGTTGGTGGTATGGAATTAACTGGTCAGAGCTGCAGTGATGGTTCAGCTTGCTGTGGGAGCACATGTGAGGACATATATGGTTCCAACTGGAGAATCTTAGAAGGTTCTTTTTGACTTAGACCTTGAAGGATGGTAGAACATTCCAGGCAGAGGACATCATTAGCAAAGGCCCAGGTTGAAAGTACAGAGTGGAAGGTGACTTCTGTGAGATGTGTGGTATATCAGCATTCCTGTGGCAGTGGCATTGGCTTTATTTCATGCCTGTTCAGTTTGGGTTGATAGAGCCATCTCTCTCTTCATTCTCACGCTCGCTCACTCTCTTCTCTGTTAAATGTCTTTTATGTTTTGTTGGGGAGGTGTGTGGGAGCCATTCCTTTCCAGCTGGGTCTAGCTGCCATGAAAGTGTCCTTTTCAACAAATTGGGGAATTAGATCACAACCATTTCTCTCTAAAAGCTAGGGCACGAGCTGTGACATCAAACATTCCTCTCTTTATGGGACAGGATAGGCAGGATGTGGTGATTCAGGGCTGTTGGATATGTTGATTAGAAAATTATTTGAGTAAATAAGAGTGTGTTGTTCTAGTTGATTAATAAATATGGCCTCTTACTTGAGCATGTGGTTTTTCTTTAAGGAGAACTTAGAATGATGCCATTTGAGGCAGCCCTATAGAGAAGTACAGCACATAATAAGTGGTCAAAATATTTTTAGTAGGAGAATTAATGTATTTATTTGATTTTCTGTTTCCTTCCTATTGCTGATTTTTGTGTGTGTTTGTGTAAAATGTAAGGAATTCTCAACTTTTTAGAGTTTGAGAGTGCCTAGAGTTTTTAGTTACATTTTTATTATGAGCCAGTTATATATTTGCATGGGAGATCTAAAATCAGGAAATCAGTGTCACTTGTGGAACTTTGAGAGATTTGTATAGCCAGCCAGTCATGCCGCTTCCTACATCCACAAGATGATAGATTTGGACCAGCTGACTTTGAAGGGCTCTTAGAACCCCTCAGAAATGGAATGAATAAATCCAAGATCCTGGATCCTTGCTCAACCCTTTGGCAATACTTGGGGTGTAGCAGCTGTGCAAGTTCACACGCTTTTAAGTGGAAAGAGCCAGATCAAAGCTGTGAAGATCTACTGTATCCTCAGCACAGGAGTTTTCCAGTCCACATCTGCACCACAACTGGATGCCATATTTTGATGGGAGCAAGCAACAGATACCAGGATAGTAATGGAACTGGAAATTGTTTTAAGTGGCTCAGGGAAATATTGTGCCACTAAGAGAAGAGAGAAGAGACTGCGATGATGAGGTTGGGGCAGGGCCTGGATTTCAGACAGTTGGAGGGCACCCACACCCTAAGCATTGAATTTCACCTGTGAAAGAACCACACATCATCTGAGCAGAAGTGAAATGAGGGACCTGAGACAGAGTAGGAAGAGCCTCAAGGGCACCATTTGAGCAGATGTTATACTCTGATCCTCAGAAATCTGGTCAGGGGAAGTAATTGCCCTAAATTTCCTGCTAGCCTAGGAGGCTTTGCCTTTTTCAACTATGAGGATCTATACACAGCCATAACTCATTAATTGGGTTTTTACAACTTTTTGTGTTAACACTGCCCATGTCTCTTATGGAAATAATTTGGGGCAATGTTGTGTGGTCAGGGTTTTGCCATCACTTTGCTCAGGACCTACCACAGGGTACAAATGACCAGAACATACAACTTTTATTTGGAAAAATTAGAACACATCTTTTTCTCCCTTGTTGTGAAAATGAATAAAAGTTTATTGTAACAAAAAGTGTGAAGGTTAAAGTATCTGTGCCTTCATTGTTTTTAAGACTGTTGACCATCGTATTGTATGGTGCAGTGGTTAAGAGCACAGGCCTTGGTCTGATGGCCCTGGTTTCAAATCTGTTGTGCCACCACATGCTAATTGTACAAGATCTGACAGTCAAGTTTGTGAACCACTCTGTGCTTATGTTGGCAGCACTGTACAAAAAGCTTTGTAAGGTTTCATAACTTGGTATGTCAGCGTCTCATAGCTGGGTTCGTGTTGTTATGCAGCAGTGTCTTGCTGAGTTGTGTTCATTATTAAGTGTTTTTGTGTGTCATTGCAAGGATGTATTAGGGCAATGAACAAACATTAAGTTTCTTGTTAAACTTAGCAAGAATGAAAGTGAAATCAGGAACGTGTCAGTCCAAGTTTATGGGGATAATGCTATGAAGAAAATGGCAGTGTACAAATGGAGTAAATGTTTTCTGAGGGGAAGGAAAGCAGTCAATTGTAGAACATTTTTATCATGCAGAAAGAAGCCCCATGCCCATCAGCAATCATTCCTCCTTTTCTTCCAATGTCTCCATTTCCCCTACTAATCTGCTTTTTCTGTTTCTATGTATTTGTTTATTCTGGACATTTCCAAACTATACTTTTTTTTTTGGCCGGGGCTGGGTTTGAACCCACCACTTTTGGCTTATGGGGCTGGCGCCCTACACCTTTGAGCTACAGGTGCTGCCCCAATCTACACTTTTTAATGGCAGCATAATCTGTTGTGTGAATGTATCTTTATTTAGCAACCATTCCAATACTGTTGAAAATTTAAGTTATATTTTCATTATTATAGGTGATGTTCTTATTGAACTGGTTAAAAACCATTTCAATAGAATCACTTGGGACTCATATACTTAAGAAGTAACATGAAGTCTTCAAGTGTGAGATGTTCCTGGAGAGCTTTGGGCTCCTGGAGCTACTAACACAGCACAACGAGATCCATAACATTGGTGCCTGAGCCTGGTAACACCCTAGACTGGGATCCAGCAATAGCTATTCAGGCTTCTCTGGCAACTTAGATGCAGCATTTGGGGGCAAGTGTGAGGGAGGATTTAAGTGACTTATTTGAGCAAAGCTGTTGGGAGACTGGGCCAACAAGTAGTTCAAATAGTGGCACAATCTCAAGTCCAAGGACAACATCTACTAGAACTAGAGTGCAAGGATACTTATACATTAACCTGCTCTGAAAGTTAGAGCACCCCACCAGCAGTACCATCTTTGCGAACTGAAAGTCCTTTGCCCATGGCATCTGATTATCCTGCCAACTCTGTGAAAGCTCCCTTAGCTATTGGAATGCCACATCCTGGGGCATTCACCCAGTTCTTCCCACCTAAATCATGTTGCTCTGATGCAGACTGACCTGGGGAGGGGAAGGAATAGCCATGGTGAGTCTGATGGGCCAGAGTCTGAAGGGCTTAAGTTAAGATGACTTGGAGAAAGAAGGGATCCTGAAGCAATAGGCCATTCATCATCTCTGGATCTCTTCTGTGGGTTCATCTTCAATTCCCAGGGCTGGGACACATGTTGTGGAGGAAAGCACTAAGTTCATGTTTTGCTTTTAGATGTTGGAATTATAGAACAATCTGTTTCTGGTCATTTGTTGTCTGGCTACCTTAATGGGCTGAAATATAGAACATTTGCATTTATTTGTTCTTCCTACTTTCTCTTTGCTAGTCTCCAGATGGACACACTGTTAATTCACTTTGATTAGCGTGGAGTAGGTTGTTTTAAGCTTCTTCAGGGGAGATAAGAATGAAAGTTGTTGGAACAGGAGCTCAGCAATGTTGCTCTGACTGCTTTCAAACACATGGGTCTGCGGTGTGTATCGAAACCAGTATTTTATTTGGGGGAGAAAATTGCTCGAGGCAGTTCAGCTGCTTTGTTCTTAAATTGGGGATCCTGTTGCAACACTGACTGTTTTATAAAATAAGTGGAAGGAAATAGAAAAGTATGGACTTTGTAGGCTGTTGAATTCTCAGACTCTGCAAGCAGGCACTTGAGTACTATAATCATAATAGTGGGCCTGTAAAAGGCAACTCCTGCTCTTTTATACATTAGCTTATTGGGGATTTTCGCATTCGTCAGCCCCCAGTTGTGAAGGTTATGCTCTGGGAGGTCAGCAGTGAGCCACTGCATCAATGTCACATGCCACTTCCTCCTAAAAGTATTCTCTGATGTCCAGCATAACTTTGCTACTTATTAATATAGGTAGTGGTTAGGGACACAGTCGTGGAGTCAAAAAAGCATAGGTTCCTAACCCAACTTTGCCATAACATGTTACTTAAATTCTGTTCCTTTTCTCATTTGTGAACTGGGGACAATGATAGTACTTCACTTAAATGCAAGGTTCATAACTTAGCACAGTTACGGCATGTTAAGTGCTCTGTAAAGGCCGTGGTTACTGTTATTAATTGTATCATTTGGATCTATTAACCTCTCTGAGTCTCGGTTTGTCATCCACAATATAAGAACAAATACATCTTTCTTAACATCAGTTTTATAAGGAGGAGAGAGTGCTAGGAAAGCATTAGCCTAGAACTGACTTAAGTTGGCTACTTGGCTTATCAGCATCTGGTAATTAATGTAGTTCTAGCACTTCTGCTTTAACGTACTAGGGCCAGTTGTTTATGTATTTATTAGTTCCTGTCACTAAACTCCAGGGAGAGGCTGTGCTTTCATCTTTCTATTCACCAAAATGTCTTGTTCAACACAATAGCTAATCAACAAATGATCATTCAGACAGGTGTGTTTGAAATTATAGAGTGCACAGTTTAAAAACAAGGGTCTCTTACTTTGGAATAAGCAAAATAAGATAATTGATACAGATGTCTTTTTTTTTAAACAAGGATGTTTGCGGTGTGGTTACCGAGATTCCCCTGAGCATGTGGTAACCTAAGCATGGTGTTACACTGGCCTTTTCTCCCTGTGCACTGTTTGAAGTTACCTCAGTGCTGAGCATGTATTTAGGCATTCTGTTTGCCTTTGAATGCTTTGAAAGAAAAGAGCTCTCTGATTTGTCCAGTTCTCCTCCCAGTTAAAAAAAAATAAATAACATATTTGGTCCCAAGAAATAGCTAGACGTAAACTCACCTGAGTTTTGAGGAAAGGAGCGGGTGGAAAGCCCACACTTTGATTGTGGCTGCTATTCTTTCTCCTCTTCTCTGCCCCTCCCCCAACATGTCAGTGAAATTCTGGTCCCTAAGTATGAGAACCGCAGGGTTAGGGTGAGACATACCCCACCTCTGGAAGGGCCTATGAACAGGGCTGCAGTGAGCAGTGAGGGTGTTGCCTTTGCTTGGCTTTTGCAGAGCTAGAGGTTACTGTCTGGAGCCTTTCCTGCTTCTTGCCTTAGACGCTCATGGTCTGTGCCACTTGCTAAGGAAGCAAGGGTGTACTTTGTGTTTTTCAGAAGGAATACTGTAAAAAATGGGTTAGTGGTTAGGATGTTGTTCAGTGAGAATGCTGCTTATAAGAAACTTAAGCATAAAACAGATGAAGTTATAAGTTTCCCCTGAATAGCCATATTCATGTATCTTTAGGATCAGAGACTTTATATTTTAATTGATTTTATGATAACTGATGTAGAGTTAAGTTAGGGTATAATTATCCTCTTTGAACTCATCTGAGTCATCAGTGCATGTACAGTCAGCTCTTGGTTATTCGATGTCCTTGTTCCATCCAAGTGCTTCCCTCTGTCCATTCACCTCACTGTGTCTTAACTTCCTCTGCCGTAGAACAGAGGCATCAGACTTGGATTATTTTTAAAGCCTTGTAACTGTAGCTTTTTAAAAATTACTTTTCTTAATTACGTTTCTGTAAGTGGAGCCTCCTTTCCAGATTGAACCTTTTAATCTCTACCTGCTTCCAAGACACTGGCACTTTGGGTCACTCTTCCAGACCTTCTCATTCTATTTTGGAAAGAGATAAGTGAGCCTAACATTTCTGGAAGCTCACAAATGGTTAACAGCCAGCTGGAGAAGTGGAGCTGAGTAATGATATTTCTTGCAGGACCAGGGAGGGCTCTGCCAAAACTATCTAGATCTTCTTGATATTAGAAGCTCCCATGCTCTTTACAGAAAATTAGCTTCTGCTGATTTGATGGTTGACTCAGAGAGTTTGGTTAGTTGGCATCTAACAGAGCTGGGAGAGGAGGAGGTGGCCTAATGCGGAGTGGCACTGTAAGGAACTCATGGGCACCCCTGGGAATCTGGGGTTAGAAAGGAGAAACTCTTTTGTATTTGCCTGCACCTCTGTATTTCTGGGTATTTACTGATCCAGAGAAATTGATTTTTTTGCCTGGTACTCTAGTAGGAGTTGGATAAAGATGCCCCAAGGATCTCATAGGCTGGAGGGGACTAGTCTCCTGTTCATCGAACATCTGAATGAATATTAGCAAGTGGTATCTGCAAGGGCCTGTGGAACCATAGAGGAGTGAGGGAAACATTCTGGCTGGAGATGGGGACTTTGGGGACGTGGACAGTAGAGGAAATAGCTTTTTATAGAGATGGGGCTTTCAGCTCTTTTGCAGATGGTATCAGAATGGTGTGCACTTTTTTACCAAGCAGTACAGGGACTAGCAAGCAAAAATCTATGATTGAAATGACTTTTTTCTTCTGATAGAGTCTGGTCAGTTTAATTATCCTGATGTTGCCCATGTCTGTTAGAGTTACCTAAAGCTTTTAAAGGCTTATTTGTTGTTTTAAGAAAAGTACATTAAGAATGTTTTCTCTTGTTTATCTACATTAGTGTTTTTTAAAACATCAGATTTCTGCCCCTCTTTCACAGTTCACATCCCTGAATAAATGAGTCCAGCCCATACTTGACTAGAATGGCAGAGCAGTCCATTTGCTCAGAGGAAGCTTGTCCTCCAAGCATATGGTAATGAGCTAGCACAGAGTCTTGTACTATCATGCCGTCAAGAGGAACAGTTGTTTTTAGTGTTTTGGAGACACTCATTTTTATTCCATTTTTGTGCAGTGGTTGTTATTAGTAAACTGGAACACTATCTTCACTGAAGCAGATGCATTGATAATTTAATTGTGTTGCCCTTTGTGGTCTTTTTCTCATCCAGTTGGGTTCTACAAACACCCACGGTTTCATGAAGCCTGGGTGGAACTGGTCCTCTGGATGTCTTGTTAGAAAGCTCGACCCTTCCGCCTTCTCTTTGAAGCTTTCTCAGTCTCCCTGGCCTAGGCATAATCTTTACCTACCTCTCTGCCTTGCAGGCCTTTGTATTTCTCTTTTTGCCTTTATCATATCCTGTCCTTTGTTAGTTATTTATATGTGCAGTCTGTCTCTCCTGACAGAGGGTAAACTCACTTAGGCAGTGACTGTGTGTTCTATACATTTGTCATAATCCCTAGCATGAGGATTTGCCATAATAAACACTCAACAAATATTTGTTAGTTGAACTCAATTCAGATAGCGTTAATTATTTTAAGCTGAATCCTCATCTTTAAAAATATAAAAAGAATTGTTTTTAGAAAGGTCAATGATATTATTTTCCTCTATGTGATTCCTAGCCCCCAGTTCTAAATTTAGTTATATAAGATACATGTCCCATCTGTGTCCTGAAGAATAGGTAGCCAAAGATTAAACTAAAATATAAGGCAAAATGAAGTAATTTGGGATAAGACCAATATAATACCTCTTTAGCAGCCAGCAGGGACTCAAGACACCTGAATTCAGCAGATTGCAGTAACTGCATAATTTATTTGCTTCTAAGACAAAGAAAGAATCATGGGTAGTTACAGCATTCCCTCCCTCCCTCCCACCCTCCTTTCCACAGATGGTATAAAATTCATTTTCAGAGAGAGACTTCTTAATGCTAAATCTGGGTATGAGTATTTATCTCTCAGGTATTTACACAGTGTTTGTCACTGTGCATACCTACAGTTAGTCTTCCTAATATTTATGATTTATTCTCTTAGCTCAGAACTTTAGATTGCGTATTTTCAAAGCAAATATAATTTGACAAGGATAACAGGTCAATTAGATTCAGATGTAGCTTCTATCTTTTGACCATCAAGTATAAGCCAGGCATGATAATAGGTACTTAGACATACATTATTTCATTTTATCATAGAAATTATAGCAAGGAGAAAATGATGTGATTATGAACAGCCTTAGATTTCAAACTAGAGAATGAATTCTCTGGGGTTTATGTGATAGTGGAACGAGGTAACTGATGTTGCAGTGCAAACAGGGAGTATCTTCCTGGCACATTAATTTTAGTCAAAGATTTGGGGTGGGGAGAGTGGATGAACTTAGACAATTTAAATAACTAGTAATCATTTTATATTTAAACAGTCATGGAGATAAAAAAGGGATTGCAGAGTATGCACAAGAGTTGGTGGTAAGATAATCTTAATTAGAATTGCACATGTAGAGTCGTAAGTGCTTTAGGATGTACCCGCAGACTTGTAAGGGATTTTTTATGGAAGAACTAGAGAGAGAACCCAGCCTAGTGAGTGCATCTTTCTTCTTTTGTAGATGAAACTGGGGTCTCAAAGTTCACATCCCTTTTGACTAAGTGGGATTTGAACTCCCAGTTCACCGATTGACCTGGCCATGCCACTTTCTCCTTGCCTTTTAGAAACTCTTGTGCTGAACTAGATAACTGCATGTAAGCTCAGATGGTCAAATGGAGCTGAATTTGAAATCAGTCCTGCTGAGAGAGGTGGTATAGTAGGACTGTGGGGTGGGTTGTAAATACCAGGCCTGGCTCTTTGTAGTCACCTTTCTCTGTAGCCTTTGGGATTTATTCTCCATTCCAATTTAATCCAGGCATTTTTGCAAGAAATTGACAATCCTTTGGAAGATTTAATTAACTGCTCTTCTAGGACAAGCTAGCTCAATATGCCAGAAGTTAAGTTTACCATGTCTTAGAATCACAGAATTTCAAAATTGAAAGAATCTTCAGGTGTTCTGTGTCATCGTTCTTGGTTTATGTGTATATGAGATGAGATAAAAAGATTGCTTCACGTTTCTGGTTTTCTCTGTTTGGAGTTAGACAAGCAGCTAGCCCGTGAGTCGTTTGCCTGTTTTATTGTTCATGATGCCTTTAACTGAAGACGGCATTTTGCTCACTCTGGAAAAGTGAACTAGGGCAGTGGTGTTGATGACTGCTGATATGCTCAGTTGTTTGGAGATAATTTTATTCTTTTCCATTGATAAGTCCACTTCCAGAGTAGTCAACTGGATACTATGAGAAAGTATGAATTTTCTTCACTGTTTTATTAGGACACTAGAAAGGAAAGGTACTCCTCTCTGGTAGGTTAGTAATAATTTTCTTTTTAACTCATCCTGCCTCATACAGTTCTAGTCTTCTCAGTGTTTCAATCTAGGTGTTAGATCTTATTCTTCTTTATATATTTTTCATGATCATAGATTCTGCCAGCATGTGACATATGCTTATTAATAATCCATTCTGGTAGGGTTGAAACCAGACAAGTTGATAGGCACGATAAATTTTGGTTTGCATTAAAATATGGTGACTATTTTCTGTTTATGAAAGTAATGTCTCTTTATAAAAATACTGAAAATACAGAAAATATAAAGAGAATTCTGTAACAACTTTGAGAATTAGTATTAACTAGTAAGCAAAACATATATTAACATTTTTTTAATGTATTATATAGTAATAATTAAACTTTTATAGAACATGTAAATCATATGAAAATTACTGTAGAAATGTTATGCAGGGTGGCCATAAAGTTCATGTGTACTTTAAAAACTGCACAAGAACTTTATGGCCACCCTGTATACATAGCTGGATAGCTCTGTGATCTGCTTTTTTTCATGTATAGGCTTTTTGTCCTCATGTCATTAACATTTATCCTGTTTTCATGGCTGCATAATAGTCCATCATATGGACAGACCTATTTATTCATATTCTTGATTGCTGATGTTGGTATTTCCATTCCTTTACTGTTGTAATACACATACTGCTTTGCATATTTTCCTGATGACTCCTAGGAAGGGATCTCAAATGTAGAGTTGCTGGGTTTAAGGCTTTTAACATCCTACAAAATGTTTCCCAGAAGTGTTACATCAATCAATACTTCTGCCAGTGGATACCAGTGTGTCCCATCTTCATGGTCAGGGTAGGCTCTGACTCCCCATTTATAGGGTTTGTAAATATTTGCTCTATTCTGAACCACTCCCTGCAAGAAGAGCACCCACCACACCATCTCATCAGGACCTGGAGCAGGTCCTCACCACTGTTTGAAAGGTTTCTCCCTCCTCGTTTGCTTTTTTAGGCTTCATTTACTAATATACAATCTGTCACAAAAGTGCCAGGGGCTTTTCTCAACATACTTTCCTTCCTTTATTATTATTATTATTTTTTTTTTTTTAAGAACAGAAATGTCTCTTAAAATTAGCAGCAGCAGGGGGCTTTTTCTGGCTACATTATTCAACACAGCAGTGACTTAAATGAGGGTGCCATTCTATTTCTGGCTGCATGAAGCTTCTTTGCCATCTTAGTGGTCTTCACCAAGGTGCTCAGCTCCCTTGCAGCTTCTTCTCCAAGTAACCACAGGAGTTGCTAAAGAGGAAGTGAAAATTGTAAAAACAATTTAGAAGACTGACAGTGGTGCTGATTGTAGGAGTGACTGCTCTTAAGTTCTTGTGTTAATTTCTCTTTTCTTATAATTTCCATTCAGATAAAGCAGACGCCCCAGCTTTTAATTCCACTTCAAGTTGGTTTCTTCCCTTCCCACTTCTGCTGAAGCAGGCTGGCGTTGTAGTGGTGAGGCTGATGAACTCTGTCAGTCCCATTCCCTTGTCCTGCTGGTCTTTTTTTCCCACTGATGGTGTCTTATTTCTGAGATGCCAAAGAGGTTTTCTTCAAGTGTCTATTCCTTATTTGAAGTTATATGAACATGGGGCTGAACCCTAACTCTAACATTTTAAGGCCTTGGGAAAGGAGTCTAACTTTTACTTTCCACATCTGTAAAAGGAAGTGGTAATACCCCCTCTCTGGGCTGTTGGGAGGGCTAACTGGGATGGCATGTCGACATTTCACAGAGCTGCCAGAGTGAATAGTGAATATTTTAATTCACTGTGTCACTTGCCCTTAGCTAGGTTGTTTCACCTGCCTACTCACTGTGTTGCTATGAGCACGAATGGAACTATTCCCGAAAATGTCTGCTACAGTGCCTGACACAGAGTGGTGCTCGCAAATACCAGTTCTCCTTGTAGCTCCCTGTAACCCCACAGCACAGCTAATGCTCCTCATCAGAAAAACACCATCTGGTCCATGGGTTCTATCAGACACTCAAGTGCTTTTCCTTTTTGTCTTGTCTAAAAGCTGTACTAGTGGGTGCTTTTCTGCACACTCATTTGCACAGAGTTTCCTGTTCCTTATTTTAGCTGTTTCTGTAAAAGTAACTGTAATAATGCAGCAGCTATTTCTTCACCAGCCCTTCCTCAGCACTCTCTCTGCTCTCTCCTCACCAGCTATTACAGGTCCATCTTGCAGCTGTGTCAGTTGGTTCTTTGAGGAAATGGCCTCTGACACCACATTCCTCTGTCTCTTCAGCCATGTGTCACCCAGGTTTGCTCTTGTCAGTGGTGGACTGCCTCTGCCTCGGACCCAGTTCTTGGCTCTTGCCTTCTGGAATGCAGTTTCACTTTTCTGTTTCTGGATGTTCGCTCTGATCCCTGACAGTGCATGATCGTTATTTCACATGATCTCTTGTTAATTACAGGCAGCCCCCAAGTTATGAACAGTTGAATTTGCATGTAATTTGAAGCAGGTAAAAATCTATTCCCTATGATAGCCTCCATTTGTAAGTGCATGTTGTATGTAAGTCAGGTGCTTGTAACTCGGGGACTGCCTGTACTTGCAAAGGGAGTGCCATATGTGGAGTAGTCATCACAGACCTTCTTTGGTTTTGTTTCTTCTTGTTTTTGTAAATCTCAGAATGACCTCCCTGTGCCAACAGTATGATGTGTGGCTGCCTAGCACTTTCCTTGTACAGCTCCCCACTCTTCCCTGCCCAGCTGATATGCAGGTTCATTCTTTCCGTTGGTGTAGTGTTTTATGGTTTAGAGAAGTTCTACATACATTTTCTCCACTGATCCTTATTGTAAAACTGTGTTGGAAGCAGAAATTACTCATCACTTACTTACAGTCAGTAACCTGGACTCAGATCACCCAGCTAACTTGTGAAAGACTTGGGGTTGCAACCTAGGTTGTCTTCTTCCTTAAGTTTAGAAGTTCAAAGTAAGCAAATAAATGTAAATTCTTAGCCGAGTAAGGTCTAATTAAAGTGATCAGTCTCCTGTGGCTGAAATGCATGTCTGTATATCCTAACCACATCTAAACCATTCTTCAATAATTTAACGTTGAGTATTACCTGTGGCTTAGCTCTCTTCCATTTGCACCCATTAGAGCATATTGACTCGATAAGGATTCTGTGCTGGCCCCATTAAGCACATTTATGCAGGTCCCCACCTCACAGGGGTCACCAGGGAGCACAGCGTGCTAGAGTGCAGAAGGCTTGCCCAGACACTAGTACTGAATAGTACCAGTGGCCATCTGTGGTTCCTGGTGTGAGTCATAGCTCTGTTACCTGCATACACCACTTAATATGTGAGCTTCCACCTCCCTGTTGGTACAGTTGGAATAGAAACAAATAGTTTTTGGACCATCTGGGAGCTCACTTCCCTCTCATCTATAAAATGGGCACACGAATATCCACTTAGCAATGTTGTAAAAATTAAATAAACTTCTGTACCAAAGGCACTCAGCACCATGCCTAGCAGTATAGCTGGTGCTTAACAAATGTTCTGCCCTTTTCTTCTTCCTCTTCCTTGTCTTTTCAGATACCTTAAAAACTTTATAGAAAATGGCATAGATGTTAAAAAAAGAAAGTCAAGGATGTCATAACCTAGTCAGTAGCATTAATGTGTGGTGTGGGGGGGCAGTGGCAACAAGGTTACCTTTTCAACCCAAAGTGAGAGCCTTGCAAATGGCTTTTTTCTTAAAAATGACCTTTTCTGACCAAAGGGAGGGTAAATCATCTAGCCTTTCATTGATAATGCTCATTTACATGTAGCACTTTTATTTTCAAATTGACTTCTTGTCACACTGAGTTAGTTGTTGCTGGGGTGCCTGCCAACCTAGGGGTGGAGTGCAACAAGGCCGGAAGCCAGCACTCTGCAGGGCTGTACTGACAGAGAAGAGCACAGCGTGGTACCTGCAAGGCGGCGTGAACTGCAGACAGGCTAGCTCTTCACACTGGAGGAGTCATTTCCTTTTCCCTCTGCAAAGACTGTTAAACCGTCAAAACTGATAGTGTAAAGTTGTGAGTTTTTTAGTTTACACCGAATGTGGACTGCTTAAGATAAAAATGTACAAGCTTTGAGTATTCTGGGCCCGATGGTTCTAGGCAGTGTTAATTTAATTTTATTTTTATCTTCTTTAGCTGAAAGCTCTGGTTTTCTGTGAGAACATTGATTACTCCAAAAGGAGTTTCTCTATTGACCCATGAATGGATCAATAAATTGTGGTATATGTACACCATGGAATATTATGCAGCCTTAAAAAAGGATGGAGACTTTACCTCTTTCATGTTTACATGGATGGAGCTGGAACATATTCTTCTAAGCAGAGTATCTCAAGAATGGAAGAGAAAGTATCCAATGTACTCAGCCCTACTATGAAACCAATTATAGCTTTCATATGAAAGCTGTAACCCAACTATAGCCCAAGAAGAGGAGGAAGAGGAAAGGTGGGGGGAGGAGAGGGGCGAAGATGGTTGGAGGGAGGGTAATTGGTAGGACCACACATTTTACAAGGGTACAAGTTAAATCTACTAAGTGTAGACTATAAATGTCTTAACACAATAACTAAGAAAATATGGTGAAGGCTATGTGAACCAGTTTAATGAAAGTATTTCAAATTGTATATAAAACCAGCACGTTGTGCTCCATGACTGCATTAATATATACAGCTATGATTTAATTTAAAAAAAAAGGAGTTTCCCATTTTCAAATTGCAGCTTCCTAGTTGGGCAACATAACTGTAATTCCAGAATACCACAAGGCTTGTCTGTTACTCTATAGATAACCCTACAGTAAATTTGCATGAGGGCATTACTTTAAAACAGTTTTCTTCTCTAATCTGTTATTGCAAACCAAAATAATAATTTCCTTTCCAAGGCAAGAGATTTGGAAGGAGGACTCTATTCATATGTGATCTCATTGACAGTGAGCAATCTTTCCTCAGCAAAGATGAGGAAAGAAAGTAGACCTTTTAAAAGATTTGGTTATTTTATTTTGTCGAAGACAAGATATATTTTATTCTAGGGATCCATCAGCATCTCTTAAAAATTATCTGTAAGCCACAGGGACTTTCCCTCAGCAGCTTGCTGCTTCACTCTTCACTCAGCGTGTCCTTCAGACCAGCTGCCTCCAATTTCCATTTGTCTAAAACACCAAACAAGGAGAACATAAGCATTTGGTTATATGAAAATGTATTTACAGTTCATCTACAGAAACCTATTTAAAAACTTTTAGGGGAGAAGGATTAAAAACCCAGTAGCTTGCTTGTGTTCCTTCATGAGCAGGTACGTGCATGCTGCTCTTCCTATATGCTTTCATTGACCAAATCATTTTTTCATTATTTTTTAATTTAATGAGTTGTCACTCTGTATTGAGATTGGACCAGTTATAGGTGAGTGAATACCTGTTGGCATTCCTTTGATATTTTTTTCAGGTGATTACTCCCTGATCTTGACTGGTTAAGAATAACAGGCAAAATCAAATCCAGAACTATAGGATATAATTAAATGCCAAAATGACTAAGCAACTATTTTTTGGGGGAGGGGAGGAATTTCTGTGCTAGGCTCTGTTTCCATAGTGTTGAGCACAGGCTTTAGAATCAGATAGATCAGTTCAGATCCCCACATTGAAACATAAGAATTGTGTTACCTTAATTTAATTTCCCTTAGCCTTCTTCTCCTTATCATAAGCAGAAATAGTAATAGTACCCACGTGTAATGGTTGGTTTAGTGAGATGCTGCTTTGTACGTATATGTGTCTTGAACTGGAAGCATCCCCATGCGGAGGACATTCACTATTAGAGGGAGAGAGGGCCCCCTGGGAGTTGGTGCAAGCTGTAGTATTTCTTTTTAATCCAGCATTCCAAATGTTTTGTTTCCATTCTTCTTTTAAATGATGTTTTATTTTATTTTATTTTATTTTTTAACTTTAAAAATATGGTTTATTTTTCCATTAGAAAAACAATTTGACAATAGTACACCTATGATGATGTTTTATTTTGTTAAAGTGTATTACAACATTAACTTTAGTTGGGGTCTGAGCAGTGTTCAAGATCCCTTTCAAAGGTGCCATCAGTGTCCAGGGCTGGGGGGTAGGGGGTCAGCAGCAGGGATCCTGCAGTGGTGGCCAAGCAGCAGCTCTGTTAGGCTCATTACTTCCATCTTTACAGTGGTCTACAGTGGCTTGTGTTCATTTAGAATTTAAGGAGGTGAGTAAGCAAGAATATACTTGCACATACATGTTCCAGGCTGAATTTGGATCTCTTCATTCAGTTTGGAGTATATTAAATTACCATTGTCTTAAAAATTTGCCATTGTTATGCTAGAGTTCTTGTTTACTTGCAAGTAGATTTTTAATCATCTGTCTTAGCATATGATCATTTGACCTAAAATCTCTGCTTTCTTTAATTATAATAACCTACACTATATATTTTGCCCTTTTGAAATAGCGTTTTAACAAGTGAAAAAAATACATATGCTTTAAAGAGAGACTGGGAAGAAATAGAGCACAGATTGTCTTTGAACAACAGAATTGCCTATTGTTATTTTAGGCATGTTCCATCCTTACAGATACCTTGTCTACCTTAGTTATACAAAATATAGCCATTGGGAAAACCTTAAAAATAGAGCAAAATACAGGGAAGGGAATTTTAAAATGACCTATGACTTTACCACTCAGATCACCACCACTGGCGTTTTGGTGTATCTCACTTGTCACTTGTAGTCAAAACAGCAAATGTGCTTCATGTCCCAGGCCTACCACTCGATCCCTTTGCACACATTTCTGACGGTCTCCCCCACCGTAGGAGCCCTTACTGAGCCTAACAAATAAGCCTCCTGCACAATTGACCTAAACAGGAACTTCATTATGAAAACCATCTCCATATAGATACTGGCCCAGATTGGTTGTTAGTCCCAAACTTGGATAGTATGTTCTCTAGTAAGTATGATTTATGCGTTATGTTGGCATCATGGGAAACTGGATTGTTTCTTCAGTGAGCCCATTAAGAAAATTTTCTGGAGTGTAGGCAGGATTTAAGCAGATGATTTCCTTTGATGAGCATGAAGCAATCTGGTTAGCATGCCTGTTCAAGTTCAGACTTTTTTTTTTTTTAAACTAGAGACTATGTGATTTGGTGATGGACTCTATAAATAGTGTGACCCATTTTTAACAAGGTTGCTGATATGTTTTTCAGCAGGACTTTGTGGTTTAGCTAATGAAATCTTTTCGGAGATGATCCTCTGAGCCTTCTGTCTAGTTAATATCACAACTGCTGCTTTTATGACTTAATTGCCTTTGTGGTTTAATTCACTTCATGACACATCCATCACCATGAAGTTTACACTGTTCACCCCTCTTTGTTGTAGTATTTGCTTGATGACTTCTGGGGTCAAGGAGAGGTTGATAGGTGGTTTTATGCTATTAAAAATAAGTGGTATGGGCTAATCTATCTTTTTAATTAAAAACAGCACTTTTAATTAGTGCATTGAAGCTACTTCCTATCTGAGCCCCTAGCAGTGGTTATTTCTATCATTTGTAGAGAATTATGGTTTATACAGTTTTTTCTTTTTTTTTTTTAGTTCATCTTCATAATATTCCTTATATGTTTCAAAACTCATACTTGGCAATGAGTTCTGGGTTGCAAAAGAGGATTTTTTTTTTTTTTTGCATCTATCTCTAAGTCTTTGTCCACAAGGTAGACAAAAATAAACACAGGTGCTGTTTATATAGTTCTTTCACATTTACCCCATTTCTACCTCCTCTTCCCTCTACTCCAGAGTCCAGAGTGTTCACCATTACTCAGTGGAACCCCCGACTCCTCCTCTACTCCAAAACTCTACTATGATAGTTATACATATTATTATCCTCATTTTGTGGATGAGGAAGCTGAAGCAAAGAAATCATAGAGTATGCTGGGTAAGTATGGCTTGTATACGAGGTCTGACAATTAAGTTCATGAACTCATTCTGGGAAAAGTGGTCTGTACCTCAGTACTGAGTATCACTGTGGACACCTTCAAAGTACTCCCCTCGGGTTGCTGTGCACTTAGTCCACCCTTCAAAGCAATTTTGGAAATCTTTTTCTGGAATAATAATCAGAGCTGTTCTTGTACAGTACACAAAAGCACACAACAATAGTGATGAATGCCACTCAGCAAGACACTGCCACTTGTCAACATGAGCATAGCTGTGAGACACTGATAGACCAAAGTTACAAAACCTTTTGAGTTGTTTGTACAGTGCTACCAACATAGGCATGTGGTGGCAAGTTCATGAAGTTAATTGTCAGGCTTCGTATGCTGACAGCCTTTACAGTCATTCCAGAAAGAATTCCAGAGAGTGGACTAGGCACTGCTGTCAGTGCACAGCTGCCCGTAGGAGTACTGTGAAGGTGATCGTGGTGATACTCATTAGTGAGCTATCTAGCACTTTTTCTAGGATGAGTTTGAGAATTTCATTGTCAGGCCATGTATATTAGTACCTGGATTTTCTGCTATAGAAAGTCAGATGATTAGACAGTCTAACTGATGGTTAGACTATTACAATTTAGAAAAGAGCTTCTGTTTGGTGTTATTTATTATTGGGATTGCCCTAGTATTAATATCATAAAAAATATATGTACATGTCTAGAGCTTACCCTTGCGTGCTGGATTTTGAGAGATTTTCAGCTAAACCTGAAAGTTGGCTTAGTCGTGACTTTCATTTGTGTGAACATGGTCAAGAGTTCATGTGGCAGTACAGTTTTGTTTTTTGAAGAGACAGGGTCTCATTCTGATACCCACAGTGGAGTGCAGTGGTATAATCATAGCTCACTGCAGCCTCAAAGCCCTGGGCTCAAGCAGTCCTCCCACTTCAACCTTTGGAGTAGCTGGGACTATAGGCATAGAAGTGAAGTTTTCAAGGAATCAAAGTCTGTGCTTACTTGGTGTCTTTAGAGCCAATCTGTACTTACTTTTTTTTTTTTTTTTTTTTTTGGTTTTTTT